>NC_069500.1:1029261973-1029399473 GCF_027579735.1 Bombina bombina
AAAAAATGATAATAGGAGTAACTTAAAAAGTTGCTTAAAATTGCATGCTGTATCTGAATCACGAAAGAAAAAAATTGGTTTCAGTGTACCTTTAAAGTTTTATTAAAATATTTTTGTTTCCTTTACTACACATTTCCCAGCTTTGTAAAACCCACATTGCTATATTAATATACTTTATAACCTCTAAACAATATCTGCCTGTTTCTGGGACACTGCAGGCTGCCTCTTATCTCAGTTCACTTTATTAGCTTTCCACAGCCGGACACTGCTGGTTCATGTGTGCCATATAGATAATATTGTGCTCACTCTTGTGGAGTTATTCATGAGTCAGCAATGATTGGCTAAAATGCAAGTCTGTCAAAAGAACTGGGATGGGGAGGCGGTCTGTGGAGACTTGGGTACAAGTTTATAAAAAAAAAGAAAAAAAATGTTTTGTTTATCTGTGCTGTGTAGAAGATACAGATTTTAAGGACAGGGCTATATGTACATTTTTTTTACTTTGGGGAAGGTATAAAATACCCTAGTTAATTAAGTAAAGAATAGTAAAATAAATTCATCAGGAGTTCTGTCTAAATTACACAATTATCAGTGCAGCACCGAAAAATATTTTTGAAAGAGAATTGAAGAGGTCAAAAATAACACTACATTATGAAAGTGCAGCATTGCAAATAGAATCGAGAGAGCAACTGGAATTTTCATTTTTTTTTTTTTTATTGTTTTTAGACATAAATATTGAATTAAAGGAGGTAGAGAAATGGAAAAGAAAAGCTTTAAATTGTATAGAATGTCTGCTGCTCAGACAGGAATTCAGTGTAGATTTTTAGCTTCATTGGCCTTGTAAAAACCAGCCGCTCGGCACTAAGTGTAATATTGTTGCATGACAAAGCCACTTAAAGCTGTGCATGTTTTTGTGAAAGCTTCCTAAACATGCAGCTAAACCCTTTAAAATGAGACTAAACTGCTTTGGCTTCCATCAGCACACCATAAGCAGGGCAACAGCAAATGAACAAACAGGGAAAAGATGCTGAATGGGCAAACATTTAGCTGGTCCTTCGGTTCACAGGGATCGGCGTACTGGGAATACCAATCACTGTATTCTCTGCTGTACTGAAAACCACAATATCTCTTTTCATCCCACGAGCTCTTTTCATCCCAGCAATGTGTCCTTATGTCTTTAGACTGACACTGGCTTCCGCTGTCTGAAGTCCAGAGAACTAAACGGCACATACACGACATCTATAAACCTTTAACCTTTTTGTTTCTTTGTTTTTATGAACACCAACATAGGAGAGGGTTGTGTTGTCTACAGAAAAAAATGCATAAGTATTCTGGACCTTTTTTTTAAGAAATTAACTTTAAATGGCAAAAAAAGATATATATATATATATATATATATATATATATATCAGATTTGTATGCAACGCAGAACACTTTAGAAGCAAAAGAAGACAAAAAATTTCTATGAAACAGCTTATCAGTGTTCTTGGCTTACAAAGAAAGGATTCCATCACGCAACAGCCTGGGTGCTGAAATCAGAATATATTTTACCTCTCTCTGGTAACTCTGAACTTAAAGCTTATCAGTAATTTACTTCTATCTTTTCTGACTTACGGCTAGATTTGGAGTTTGGCGGTAAAAGGGCTGTTAACGCTCCGCGGGTTTTTTTCTGGCCGCACCATAAATTTAACTCTGGTATCGAGAGTTAAAACAAATGCTGCGTTAGGCTCCAAAAAAGGAGCGTAGAGCATTTTTACCGCAAATGCAACTCTCGATACCAGAGTTGCTTACGGACGCTGCCGGCCTCAAAAACGTGCTCGTGCACGATTCCCCCATAGGAAACAATGGGGCTGTTTGAGCTGAAAAAAAACCTAACACCTGCAAAAAAGCAGCGTTCAGCTCCTAACGCAGCCCCATTGTTTCCTATGGGGAAACACTTCCTACGTCTGCACCTAACACTCTAACATGTACCCCGAGTCTAAACACCCCTAACCTTACACTTATTAACCCCTAATCTGCCGCCCCCGCTATCGCTGACCCCTGCATTACACTTTTAACCCCTAATCTGCCGCTCCGTAAACCGCCGCCACCTACGTTATCCCTATGTACCCCTAATCTGCTGCCCTAACATCGCCGACCCCTATGTTATATTTATTAACCCCTAATCTGCCCCCCACAACGTCGCCGACACCTGCCTACACTTATTAACCCCTAATCTGCCGAGCGGACCTGAGCGCTACTATAATAAAGTTATTAACCCCTAATCCGCCTCACTAACCCTATCATAAATAGTATTAACCCCTAATCTGCCCTCCCTAACATCGCCGACACCTACCTTCAATTATTAACCCCTAATCTGCCGACCGGAGCTCACCGCTATTCTAATAAATGTATTAACCCCTAAAGCTAAGTCTAACCCTAACACTAACACCCCCCTAAGTTAAATATAATTTTTATCTAACGAAATAAATTAACTCTTATTAAATAAATGATTCCTATTTAAAGCTAAATACTTACCTGTAAAATAAATCCTAATATAGCTACAATATAAATTACATTTATATTATAGCTATTTTAGGATTAATATTTATTTTACAGGTAACTTTGTATTTATTTTAACCAGGTACAATAGCTATTAAATAGTTAAGAACTATTTAATAGTTACCTAGTTAAAATAATTACAAATTTACCAGTAAAATAAATCCTAACCTAAGATATAATTAAACCTAACACTACCCTATCAATAAAATAATTAAATAAACTACCTACAATTACCTACAATTAACCTAACACTACACTATCAATAAATTAATTAAACACAATTGCTACAAATAAATACAATTAAATAAACTATCTAAAGTACAAAAAATAAAAAAGAACTAAGTTACAGAAAATAAAAAAATATTTACAAACATAAGAAAAATATTACAACAATTTTAAACTAATTACACCTACTCTAAGCCCCCTAATAAAATAACAAAGACCCCCAAAATAAAAAATTCCCTACCCTATTCTAAAATACAAAAATTACAAGCTCTTTTACCTTACCAGCCCTGAACAGGGCCCTTTGCGGGGCATGCCCCAAGAAGTTCAGCTCTTTTGCCTGTAAAAAAAAAAATACAATACCCCCCCCCCAACATTACAACCCACCACCCACATACCCCTAATCTAACCCAAACCCCCCTTAAATAAACCTAACACTAAGCCCCTGATGATCTTCCTACCTTGTCTTCACCATGCCAGGTTCACCGATCCGTCCTGGCTCCAAGATCTTCATCCAACCCAAGCGGGGGCTAGACATCCACTGAAGAAGTCCAGAAGAGGGTCCAAAGTCTTCCTCCTATCCGGCAAGAAGAGGACATCCGGACCGGCAAACATCTTCTCCAAGCGGCATCTTCTATGTTCTTCCATCCGATGACGACCGGCTCCATCTTGAAGACCTCCAGCGCGGATCCATCCTCTTCTTCCGACGACTAGACGACGAATGACGGTTCCTTTAAGGGACGTCATCCAAGATGGCGTCCCTCGAATTCCGATTGGCTGATAGGATTCTATCAGCCAATCGGAATTAAGGTAGGAATTTTCTGATTGGCTGATGGAATCAGCCAATCAGAATCAAGTTCAATCCGATTGGCTGATCCAATCAGCCAATCAGATTGAGCTCGCATTCTATTGGCTGTTCCGATCAGCCAATAGAATGCAAGCTCAATCTGATTGGCTGATTGGATCAGCCAATCGGATTGAACTTGATTCTGATTGGCTGATTCCATCAGCCAATCAGAAAATTCCTACCTTAATTCCGATTGGCTGATAGAATCCTATCAGCCAATCGGAATTCGAGGGACGCCATCTTGGATGACGTCCCTTAAAGGAACCGTCATTCGTCGTCTAGTCGTCGGAAGAAGAGGATGGATCCGCGCTGGAGGTCTTCAAGATGGAGCCGGTCGTCATCGGATGGAAGAACATAGAAGATGCCGCTTGGAGAAGATGTTTGCCGGTCCGGATGTCCTCTTCTTGCCGGATAGGAGGAAGACTTTGGACCCTCTTCTGGACTTCTTCAGTGGATGTCTAGCCCCCGCTTGGGTTGGATGAAGATCTTGGAGCCAGGACGGATCGGTGAACCTGGCATGGTGAAGACAAGGTAGGAAGATCATCAGGGGCTTAGTGTTAGGTTTATTTAAGGGGGGTTTGGGTTAGATTAGGGGTATGTGGGTGGTGGGTTGTAATGTTGGGGGGGGGGTATTGTATTTTTTTTTTTACAGGCAAAAGAGCTGAACTTCTTGGGGCATGCCCCGCAAAGGGCCCTGTTCAGGGCTGGTAAGGTAAAAGAGCTTGTAATTTTTGTATTTTAGAATAGGGTAGGGAATTTTTTATTTTGGGGGTCTTTGTTATTTTATTAGGGGGCTTAGAGTAGGTGTAATTAGTTTAAAATTGTTGTAATATTTTTCTTATGTTTGTAAATATTTTTTTATTTTCTGTAACTTGGTTCTTTTTTATTTTTTGTACTTTAGATAGTTTATTTAATTGTATTTATTTGTAGCAATTGTGTTTAATTAATTTATTGATAGTGTAGTGTTAGGTTAATTGTAGGTAATTGTAGGTAGTTTATTTAATTATTTTATTGATAGGGTAGTGTTAGGTTTAATTATATCTTAGGTTAGGATTTATTTTACAGGTAAATTTGTAATTATTTTAACTAGGTAACTATTAAATAGTTCTTAACTATTTAATAGCTATTGTACCTGGTTAAAATAAATACAAAGTTACCTGTAAAATAAATATTAATCCTAAAATAGCTATAATATAAATGTAATTTATATTGTAGCTATATTAGGATTTATTTTACAGGTAAGTATTTAGCTTTAAATAGGAATCATTTATTTAATAAGAGTTAATTTATTTCGTTAGATAAAAATTATATTTAACTTAGGGGGGTGTTAGTGTTAGGGTTAGACTTAGCTTTAGGGGTTAATACATTTATTAGAATAGCGGTGAGCTCCGGTCGGCAGATTAGGGATTAATAATTGAAGTTAGGTGTCGGCGATGTTAGGGAGGGCAGATTAGGGGTTAATACTATTTATTATAGGGTTAGTGAGGCGGATTAGGGGTTAATAACTTTATTATAGTAGCGCTCAGGTCCGCTCGGCAGATTAGGGGTTAATAAGTGTAGGTAGGTGTCGGCGACGTTGTGGGGGGCAGATTAGGGGTTAATAAATATAACATAGGGGTCGGCGATGTTAGGGGCAGAAGATTAGGGGTACATAGGGATAACGTAGGTGGCGGCGATTTGCGGTCGGAAGATTAGGGGTTAATTATTTTAAGTAGCTTGCGGCGACGTTGTGTGGGGCAAGTTAGGGGTTAATAAATATAATATAGGGGTCGGCGGGGTTAGGGGCAGCAGATTAGGGGTACATAAGTATAACGTAGGTGGCGGTCGGCAGATTAGGGGTTAAAAATTTTAATCGAGTGGCGGCGATGTGGGGGGACCTCGGTTTAGGGGTACATAGGTAGTTTATGGGTGTTAGTGTAGTTTAGGGTACAGTAGTTAAGAGCTTTATGAACCGGCGTTAGCCAGAAAGCTCTTAACTCCTGCTTTTTTCAGGCGGCTGGAATCTTGTCGTTAGAGCTCTAACGCTCACTGCAGAAACGACTCTAAATACCAGCGTTAGAAAGATCCCATTGAAAAGATAGGCTACGCAAATGGCGTAGGGGGATCTGCGGTATGGAAAAGTCGTGGCTGTAAAGTGAGCGTTAGACCCTTTAATCACTGACTCCAAATACCAGCGGGCGGCCAAAACCAGCGTTAGGAGCCTCTAACGCTGGTTTTGACGGCTACCGCCGAACTCTAAATCTAGGCCTAATTATGGCAATGCAATACAGAAGGAAGAATGGTCCAGCTGTAGGTTTTAAAACTATTGGTACATAATCTTATCACTTAAAAGACTCGATAAGGACTACAGAAAGTTGGAAGACTGAAATATTATTCATAGCTTCTAATATAGGAGTTAAAGGCATAGTAAATTTAAAACCAAGCTTAATTAGTTTTGTATTCTTTGAGGAAGAGTAAACCTATATATGTTTAGGAGTGTGCACGTTTGTCTTTAGCATGCCATTTTAAATAAATTTGTTTCTATGATCAAATTTGCATCTTTAGCCCTCTATGGCAGCAGTGTTTTGCAGCCATATTTTAGCAGTCTTCATCTGTACAATCTTTTCATGCGGATAACAACCACATGTCTTACTCCTGGGGGGAGTGCTTTAGGAGCTCATCACAGCCCATTCCCCCCTAGACTTAGCCCTGCATCCCTTTTGGGGTTTTTAGCCCGGCCGTCACCAGGCTCTGAAATCCCAGAAGTGCCAGGTTGCTGCACAGGTCTTGAGAGAGCTGGATGGAGGGGGTAAGTATTCAATCCCCTCGATCTCAGCTCCTATAAGCCCTAGAAACCCCCAAGACCAATTGAAAGGCAATCACCTGCTCTTTAAAGTCTAAGCAAATAAAAATAAAATACACACAATTTGTAGGAAGTGGGTCTCTTTGGGCCTGTAACAGCTCAACAAAATATAATAATTGTGCATTTATTTGTGTAGAGACTCATGGGAGCCGCTATATGCAGATCAAAGCTATATACATATACCCAAATGACCCTTTTTATATGTGGATAACCCCTTCTTTTTACAACAGGGTTTAGAAGGGGAAAAAAGCACAGACTATTTTTTACAACCTTGTTTATTAAAATTTTAATAATAATATACACCTGGACCTGTATATCACCTGTCATGATTTATACATAAAATAATGGTATAGTTTGAATCTGCTGTGTCTGCTGAAAAAAAATTATATAATTTGCATGGGTTTCTCACTAAAAATGACTTACAGTGGGGCTTAAAAGTGAGCACCACCTAAAACTATAAAACAGCTCAGTACATGGTGTGGAAATGGCACAGCAGTTAAAGGGTTAAACATTGAGGCAGTAAAAGTAACAGTTTAGTTTCTATAAAGTACTTTAATTTCTATAATGTAATAGGTACCTCCATGTTGAAACATAGGTTTCCACTTATCTCTCCTATCTTGCTGAGGACAATTAGGAACAAAGTACATTATAGCAATGTTAAAGTAACTAACAGGGTTTCCCCTTATGCTATTTAATATCCTGTTAAAGGGACAGTCTAGACCAAACTAAACTTTCATGATTCAGATAGGGCATGTCATTTTAAACAACTTTCCACTTTACTTTTATCACCAATTTTGCTTTGTTCTCTTGGTATTCTTAGCTGAAAGCTAAACTTAGGAAGTTCATATGCTAATTTCATGTGTATCATATAGATATGCTCACGCATATGTAGTTACCGTGCAAGTCTATCAAAAGAACTAAAATAAGGGGCAGTCTGCAGAGGCTTAGATACAAGGTAATAACAGAAGTAAAAAGTATATTAATATAACTGTGTTAGTTATGCAAAACTAGGGAATGGGTAATAAAGGGCTTATCTGTCTTTTAAAATAATAAAAACTCTGGTGTAGGCTGTCCCTTTAAACTTTCATGATTCAGATAGAACATGCAATTTTAAATAACTTCCAAATTTACTTTTATCATCAAATTTGCTTTGTTCTCTTATCTCAGTGTATTTTGACAGTTTTTTACAGCTAGACACTGCTAGTTCATGCGTGCCTTATAGATAACATTGTGCTTACTCCCATGGAGTTACCTAGGAGTTAGCACTGATGGCTAAAAAGGGTGTCAAAAGAGCTGAAATAAGGGGGCAGTCTGCAGAGGCTTAGCTACAAAGTAATCACACAGGTAAAAAGTATATTAATATAACTGTGTTAGTTATGCAAAACTGGGGAATGGGTAATAAAGGGATTATCTATCTTTTTAAGCAATAACAATTCTGGAGTAGACTGTCCATTTTAACAAAATAAGGCTGTAATTAAATAAAAAGGAGACCAATCATCTCAATAAAAATAGTCTGTACTAGGGATAGCAAACCCATGATTGATTTTTTTTTTAACTGTGTAATTTTTTTTTACTCTGTGTGATCAGATTGGCATAAATAATCTAAATAAAAATAAAGGGACATTAAACTATTAAAGGGATAGTCTACTCCAGAATTTTTATTGTTTAAACAGATACATAATCCCTTTTTTACCCATTCCCCAGTTTTGCATAACCAACACGGTTATAATAATATAATTTTTACCTCTGTGATTACTTTGTATATAAGCCTTTTGCAGGCTTCCCCCGTAAAAAAATTTTTTTTCACAATCTTGCATTTTAGCCAATCAAGGCTGACTCATAAATAACTCCACGGAAGTGAGCACAATGTTATCTGTGTGGCAAACATGAACTAGTGCTGTCTCGCTGTGAAAAACTGTTACAATGCACTATAAGATAAGAGGCAGCCTCAAGGGCCAAGAAATTAACATATGAGTCTACATAAGTTTAGTTTTTAACAAATAAAAGAGAACAAAGCAAATTTGATTATAAAAGTATATTTGAACGTTGTTTAAAAATTGCTTGAAAGTCCCTTTAAGTACATTTTGTTTTAATTCCATAACATTTATATAAACAAACATAACTTAGTTGGTAATCCATAGCATTAATTCATTCAAATTCATAAATAAATCAGTAAGCCAGCTAAACAAGCAGTATGGTGGTAGCTCAGAGGCGGAATGCCAGCAAATTTGTTTTAGGTGTCACCTTGAGCATTAGTGCTATAGGTCCCCCAGCCCCTGATCTATACAGTGATTTGATGTAATTGTTTGCGCATTTCTTTAGGATAACTGAGCTCAGTTTCCCTGAAAGCAATGGAAGCTTTTTAAAAATGTATAGATAACATTACTGTAGTCCCAGAACAAATACCTATATGGCTACCTTATTGGGGGGGATACACTGAAATTGTCTTATTATTATTTAAGCACAGCATTGCAAAAGATCTGTATACAAAATACATTTTTTAAAGCATTGAAAGGACCACTAAACATGTTAGAATATAATAATAAATGTACAAAATTACAAAAATCCCAGCCACTGAGTCTTAGAGTCAAAAAGTTTTATTCTTCAACAAAAGATATGATCAAAATTGATCTTTCACAAAAAGCAATCATGAGTATCAAGGAAACATCAGGTGTAAGTTCACTCAAATCCACACATACCCCATCCACCAAACACATTCGTACTAACCCTCAGCAAAATAAAGAAAAACATCAAAGAAAAAACAATCATCAGAAACAAAATTTGCAATGTCACTCCCAGGGCGTCCCCAGAGAGTGAATGTTACGACACCACCCACTCAGGACCTCAAAGGATCAAGAACCATTGCGAGTGTCCACTCAATCTTCAACTCTGTAGTATTATATTAACCAAGAGTGTCTCATATTAATTGTGGCAACTCCCAAAACAAGAATGTCTCATTCGTTATAGAGCCTCCAGCTGTAACAATATGTATCTGTTTGAAACCATCAGCAATTTGTCTACTTGCCACTATATAAAGGTGGTCACAGGAGATATGAAATATTATGGTATTTGTAATCCATCATAGTAAATGCTGGTAACGGCTATAGTGACAAATCTTGTAATTGTTGAAATCTTTTGGTTCAGATGTCCCTTTAACCTGACGTGCTACCGGCCATACATTATGTTGCGGGGAGCTGTGAACGTACTAACGGCCCAAACACACACCCTTTTCACACTTCACTCACGGTATTGTGCACTGTCCCTTTATAGCAGAGGATATATCACACTCCACATTTTCCTTTTCACCAAAACTGCGAGTATCTCATACCCTCGTGGCAGTTCGTGACCATTAATGTGTTGTGAATGTGTTGTAAACAAAGCAAATGCTTGAACATTGGTATTACCTCCTTCAGCGTATATGAGTATATGTCGGTAGTGCCGTGAGACTCTCTGTCTTCAGTGTGGTTTCTATTGGCCCCCCGTATGGGTATCTAGTCTCACCTCGCAATTTCTGTGGCTTAGGTAGCACGATATCCAGGTAACTGTGGTGGCGTCTCCTCGTTCCGACGCGCGTTTCGGGACTCCGCCCCTTTCTCAAGGAATTTGCAGGTAATGGGGTGGAGGTGTGACTTAAATAGAATCAATAGTAATCTCATTGGCTACTCGCATACACACCCCCACTCTAACGTCACATTCTACACTCGTGTTTGTGAAAGCATTGCTGAGATAGAAAACGAATGAATCTAAGACTCACGAATAGCTGGTGATCGCTGCCGAGCAGGTACTAAATAGGCTCCACATAACTCCCCAGTGAAAATATGTCAATATATGACACCTTCAAGATCCAACCGCTGTACTTTCTCTGTTCAGGGGATTATAAATGTATGTATATAGAGGCATCCGCGGCAATTTTCAATTGTAGCTCTGTATCTGCCATCAATCAACGTACCTTACACGAACCATTCCCTCTCATCAGTATTCCGCGCACAGCGTGTTTAATCAGTATAAGTTAATATTTCATATTGAGTGTAATTTGTTCAATACCGGGGGTCCCGCCACGGGATATCCTATTTGTGTGAAACATTAGGGAGACTATATGCAGTCGGTTAAGGCAACGCATGTCTCAAAGGCCCTCTTTCTGACCCTATTCTATGCTTATTCTCACAAATGTGATATTTCTAACAAATGAATCATATAAAAGAAACTACTCGAGTTAGTGTATATCCGGACCATGTGCATTATTGCATCTTTCTGTCCAAAGAATCAATTAATCGGCTCAGACAAAGCCTATCCCAAGGGTCTCAAAGAGCCCTTTCCTACCCTATAGAATAGGGTAGGAAAGGGCTCTTTGAGACCCTTGGGATAGGCTTTGTCTGAGCCGATTAATTGATTCTTTGGACAGAAAGATGCAATAATGCACATGGTCCGGATATACACTAACTCGAGTAGTTTCTTTTATATGATTCATTTGTTAGAAATATCACATTTGTGAGAATAAGCATAGAATAGGGTCAGAAAGAGGGCCTTTGAGACATGCGTTGCCTTAACCGACTGCATATAGTCTCCCTAATGTTTCACACAAATAGGATATCCCGTGGCGGGACCCCCGGTATTGAACAAATTACACTCAATATGAAATATTAACTTATACTGATTAAACACGCTGTGCGCGGAATACTGATGAGAGGGAATGGTTCGTGTAAGGTACGTTGATTGATGGCAGATACAGAGCTACAATTGAAAATTGCCGCGGATGCCTCTATATACATACATTTATAATCCCCTGAACAGAGAAAGTACAGCGGTTGGATCTTGAAGGTGTCATATATTGACATATTTTCACTGGGGAGTTATGTGGAGCCTATTTAGTACCTGCTCGGCAGCGATCACCAGCTATTCGTGAGTCTTAGATTCATTCGTTTTCTATCTCAGCAATGCTTTCACAAACACGAGTGTAGAATGTGACGTTAGAGTGGGGGTGTGTATGCGAGTAGCCAATGAGATTACTATTGATTCTATTTAAGTCACACCTCCACCCCATTACCTGCAAATTCCTTGAGAAAGGGGCGGAGTCCCGAAACGCGCGTCGGAACGAGGAGACGCCACCACAGTTACCTGGATATCGTGCTACCTAAGCCACAGAAATTGCGAGGTGAGACTAGATACCCATACGGGGGGCCAATAGAAACCACACTGAAGACAGAGAGTCTCACGGCACTACCGACATATACTCATATACGCTGAAGGAGGTAATACCAATGTTCAAGCATTTGCTTTGTTTACAACACATTCACAACACATTAATGGTCACGAACTGCCACGAGGGTATGAGATACTCGCAGTTTTGGTGAAAAGGAAAATGTGGAGTGTGATATATCCTCTGCTATAAAGGGACAGTGCACAATACCGTGAGTGAAGTGTGAAAAGGGTGTGTGTTTGGGCCGTTAGTACGTTCACAGCTCCCCGCAACATAATGTATGGCCGGTAGCACGTCAGGTTAAAGGGACATCTGAACCAAAAGATTTCAACAATTACAAGATTTGTCACTATAGCCGTTACCAGCATTTACTATGATGGATTACAAATACCATAATATTTCATATCTCCTGTGACCACCTTTATATAGTGGCAAGTAGACAAATTGCTGATGGTTTCAAACAGATACATATTGTTACAGCTGGAGGCTCTATAACGAATGAGACATTCTTGTTTTGGGAGTTGCCACAATTAATATGAGACACTCTTGGTTAATATAATACTACAGAGTTGAAGATTGAGTGGACACTCGCAATGGTTCTTGATCCTTTGAGGTCCTGAGTGGGTGGTGTCGTAACATTCACTCTCTGGGGACGCCCTGGGAGTGACATTGCAAATTTTGTTTCTGATGATTGTTTTTTCTTTGATGTTTTTCTTTATTTTGCTGAGGGTTAGTACGAATGTGTTTGGTGGATGGGGTATGTGTGGATTTGAGTGAACTTACACCTGATGTTTCCTTGATACTCAT
Source organism: Bombina bombina (assembly GCF_027579735.1). Classification (NCBI taxonomy): domain Eukaryota; kingdom Metazoa; phylum Chordata; class Amphibia; order Anura; family Bombinatoridae; genus Bombina; species Bombina bombina. The sequence goes on from NC_069500.1 coordinate 1,029,274,427, forward strand.
GATTGCTTTTTGTGAAAGATCAATTTTGATCATATCTTTTGTTGAAGAATAAAACTTTTTGACTCTAAGACTCAGTGGCTGGGATTTTTGTAATTTTGTACTATTATTCAGTCTTTGACCGGACTTTATCCCGTGCCTGAGCGCACTAACTAGAAAGGGTGGTGCGGTCACACTTTATGGTATATATAATAATAAATGTATAATAAATAGACAATGCAAAAACACTTTGAATTTCACATAAGTAGCAGGTTTTTTCTTACAAATTTCAAAGTTTGTTTTATTTTTCTTCCCACTGCATCATGTGACAGCCAATAGCCAATCACGAAATACACATACATATATTCTGTGAATCTTACACATACTCAGTAGGTGCTGGTGCCTCAGAAAGTCTGCATATAAAAAGATTGTGCTTATTTAGAAAACGGATATGAATTGGAAAGTTGTTTAAATTGTGTCAGGCTCTAAAGTCTGCAGTATACACCTCAATCTCTCTGGACACAGTGGGACAACAATTTGCATGGTACATTTTCAGAAAAACTGGCAAAATAAATATAAAAAGTAAATTGCAGATTTCTAGACATAATACACATCGTATTTATCTGTTTTATTCTGAATTCATTAGATCTTTCATTTTAGGAAAACTAAAACTATGTGTGAAACTGGTTACTGTTAAATTGTTTTGTAACCCACTTCTTTGAGTCATTGGTGATTCATTTACAACACTAAATCGAGATATCTGTTGTCAATTTCCAGATGAAATGTTTCACTTTCTTGTACAATAGGATCAGTTTAATGAAAGCAAATGTTTTTACCATTACAGATTACAGCCGTATGCAGAGAAGCTGCACTTCTTGCTCTTCAGGAAGACATTCAAGCTCAGTGCATCATGGGAAGACATTTTGACCAAGCTTTGTCCATTGTTACACCAAGAATCCCGCAGTCACTGATTCAATTCTATGAGACTTACCAGCAAAAAAGTGGCCTGCACAATTTATAGATGTCTAATATAAAGTTGTTTACTTGTATCAAAATTAAAATGTTGACATATTGTTTAACACTGTGAGCATAATAATAATAAGATTAGATGTATGCAAACAATAATACTGTAATATGGTCTGGTTATTTACAAATACATATTTTAATAAGCTTGATATATTTATGCACTCAATATACTTTTAAAGGGACAATAAAGACATTAAACACCTTCTAAATACAAGACATTTCTGTTGTGTTGCCATAGTTCAGCCAAGTCTAAGCATCTAAAAAATAAACATTTTGCTTGCTTGTTTTTTAATAGCCATACTCCACTCACCCGTTGCCTTATTAGGCAGAGCCAATCTGGTCTTAAGTCTGCAGACAACAATGCTATTGTTTTAGACGCATTGTTTTGTAGTTGTTATCAGCTAAAGCCAATTAGAGAAAGATATATAGCAGGGTTAACCTTGCTAAGTTTTCAGAGTCAAATTAATTGAAAAGTGGGCAAGATAAATAATGAATTAAAATGCAAAATTGTTCTACTACACATAACCAATGCTTGTAGGACATAGCTGGACACATGAGAAGAAAGATTCTGAGAGGATTAACTAACTAGAGGGTGGAATGTTATCAACTATCTATGCCAAAGCATACCAGATTCATGGTCTATTGAGGATTATACATACAGTTCAAAATGTATGCAGTTGCTGGGAAACGTTTGCTAACCCCTTGGAATTACCTTGATATGGTCTGATCTTCAGCTAAGTCACAATTATAGACAAACAGAATATGACTAAACTAATAACACACAAACAGTTGTACTTTTCATGTTTTTATTGAATACATTGAGTAATGACTTCTCCAAAAGTTATTTGGAGTCAGGTGTTTCAATTAGGGAGATTAGATTGGAAGTGAGGGTTGCACTGTTCTGTTGTCATTTAAATAAAGGCACACAAAGCCTGGTTACTGACAAATCTGTTCTTCTCAAGAAAAGATTGGTTAGTGTGAACTATCCCTTGATCCCAATCATAACAACCTTGGTGTTCATCTATCCACAGTAAGGCGAATTGTCTACAAATAGAGAAAATTCAGGACTTTTGCTAATCTGTCTGGGAGTGGGCTTCTTCAAAGATCACTCCAAGTGCAGAAGGTGCAATTTTGAAAGAGATGAGAAAAAAATAAAAGAATTAACAACAAAAGACACCTAGGGATGTACATCTCAAGTTTACCTAAGACCACATGGATGTTCCACAACACTTCTGGAAAAGTTTGCTGTGGACAGATGAGACAAAAGTCGAACTTTGCATGGAGAAAAGAGGGCACTGCACACCAACGCCGAAACCTCACCTAAACTGTGACGCACGATGGAGGGAAAAATCACGGTTTGTGGCTTTCCTGCCTCAGGGCCTGGCGATCTCACAATCCTTGAGAGAATAATGAATTCAATAATGTATCAAGACATTTTACAGAAGAATGTCAGGCAGCAGTCCATGACCTCAAGCTAAAAAGAGCTTGGATAATGCAACAAAACAATGACCCAAAGCTCACAAGCAAATGTGCTCTAGCCAGCAACATACATTACTCAATAATGCTTGGCCAAGCCTATCAGGTCACGTGACCAAACTGAAACCCTAGGGTAGTTGAAGGAAGTGCAATCAAATGGAGATGAAATGTGTATAGCTAAAAAAAAAAAAAAAAGGACAATGATTGTCAGAAAGAAAAAATACAATTAGTGGAAATGGTCAGTAGAAAATGGTCCCCAGCACTAATACAACCCTTGGTATTTAGCTTTCCAGTCACATTAGCAACCACAAATTATAGCCAACACTGGTTGCAAAACTGCTGAACCAAAACAAAATACAAAAAGCCTGAAGAAGAAACATCTGAGGTGTTGAAGTATGCAGTGAAACGCCTTGTTTTATTACTATATTGTTCAACTAAAATGGTATCACTGAAGAAGCAGCCACTGCTTCAGGCAATGATAAATCTGGTAAACACTAGAGGAAATAGACTTAATTACAACACCCCTAGTGCTGCAGAGTTCAATATGGAGAGTGGCACGGCTACACCACGATAAACATATAGTAAAAAACCCACAAAAACATATAGAAAAAAACAAACTAGTTACACTCAACAAAATACGGTACCTCAAAATAAATGTAACATTCTGTTTTCCTGCATAACTATATATCTAAAAGAAATGAAAATCGGATTACATTAAACTTGGAAAAAATATAGCAAAGTACAATCCATCAGGCAGATAAATAAATAAACAAACAAAGTTTCATATGCTTTAAGATCCCAAATGAAAAAATGTTACATAAAAAACACTGGTATTTGAGCCATACATTTTCATTAAAGGGACATTAAGCACTAAACATATGATACATATAATGATGAATTCAAACCAAAGGTTTGCCTGATGAGGATTATCAGATCCACATTTATATTAGTTGTTTACATTTTAAAAGGGTTTATCTCCGTTATGTAATGGGTGCTGCCCTAGGTTTTTCTTGGTTTAACAGCCTGTTGTCTCCTCTGTTTATGGCACTTTTATAAATGAGAGATTAGAGCAGAGCTTTCCAAAAATTTTATGTTGGTGACACACTTTTTAGACCTACATCATTTTGCAACACAGTAATTCAGTTGTACTTGCAAACATGAGGTTAAACTAACTTGTTTTAAGAGATACGGACACAAACATAAATGATATAATAACAACATGTATTTACAAGTAACAGTATGTATGTGCAAGAATTAAAAAAAGTTTAATAACACCAATAGCTACTTACTATTTTAATGGGATGTATGAGGTTGATGGGATGAACACAGTTTCTGAATATTTAGTGGGATATTAGATAAAGACACTCGCATTTTATCATCAAGCATTTTTAAAGCTTCCACTTCCTATCCATATATCAAGAGCAGGAGCAGCAATGCACTACTGGGAACTAGCTGCAAAAATCCCACCTTGACTTCTGACTTCAGCTCAGCGTTTAAGCTGCTGCCCTCAGAGCTCTGCGAGTCCGACTGACCACTGCCACGCTGCAAACACACTGCTGCCCCACTCACTGACTACACGTGCAGTCACAAGCCGAGGAGACTAAACGTGCAATCAGGAGCCAATTTTACCACCAAAGCCGCCAATGGGAATAGTTTCAGTTCCCGCTGAGCCGTACCAATAGGTTAAGATGATCTGTGACCCACTAGGTATCAATCACGTGTCAACTACGTGATATGCATAGCAGGCAGGCGGAAAGTCAGAAACCAAAAAAAAAATTGAAAATTTTAAAATATTTGCCCTTACTCAGGGACACACCTACACACTGCTGCCGACACACTAATGTGTCACACCACACGGTTTGGAAAGCACTGGATTAGAGTAACAGTCTGACAGACTATAATCTTCCCTTAAAAACTATCCAAATATTATGCCAAACCATACTGCTTTCAATAATAAATTCCAGTTACATGATTCCAAACGTTTATGCAGGTTACAGGACTATTGGTAACAAAAATGACAATATTTGTATATTGCCAATCTAAATAAATATCTAAAACTAAAATTTGTCCCAGTGAAACCTGCTTTTTCTAGACCAGGGGTTTTCAAACCTGTCCTCAGGCCAGATTTTTAGGATTACCAAGGACAGGTTTGAAGACCAAAATTTTAGAGCAGCAGTTTTCAAAGTGAGAGTCGGGCTTCACCAGGTAGCGCTAGAGCATATAAGGGGAGGTGCAGAGTCACTTACTTATGGAAACCACAAGCAGCAAGAACAACAGACGATGACACCATTTTGTGGTAGAATAAGGCAAAGGGAGGGATGTGGCAGGAAGAAATGAGGTTGAAATCGCTTTTGTTGATCAGTTTAACACAGGAGTAACAAAGTGCAAATTGAAACACTCTTCAAGTACTTTTTTGGTTGAGCAGCTGTGTGTGAACCCTGGATCAGATATAAATTCCCCAAATTAAATCGAACAATAAATATTAAAATAAATAAATAAAGTAACATCTATTATGAGGGGGACACGGTCTTGTAAGCTTCGTCAGAGGGGGGAGGCCCATCGCCTAAGATTTTGAAAACCCCTGTTCTAGACCATAAAAATGTAGGGGTGTAAAGATTTATATTTTATCCATTGTCTACTTTTTTTTTACCTCTCTCCTTAGAGCATTGAACATTTAAAAACAATAGTAAATAGTACACCGCAGGTAACTGAGGTTTGGGGGTGCCACAGTAATAAAAGGCACTGCATCCCCAGCACCTACTAGAACTGCCACTGCCGTTTAGAGAATTAAAGACAAATTGTGACTTTTCCACCTAAAAAGAAGAGGCTTAGCTATTGCATTGTTTGGTTTACTTTAAATCCATCTAGGTTTAAACCCTGTAATCCTATTTGTTTTCTCCACTATCCTGTAATACCCCTATAGTCTCGCACAGAAACATCTTTTATATTGGAACACATTCCTGCTGAGGGTTTTTTATCAGTTAAATATTTGTACGTTGCCAAATTTATGAAAAGCAATATCTTTTGTTTAATTCCATTTTGTTACTACTGCAAAAAACCTTAAGAAATATATATCTCCCTATTTCATTTTATTTGATGGAGTAATTCACTTAAGGCTTTCCTTATTAAATAGGAGAAAGGCTACAAGTATCCTTTTATCTTAATGCTATTTTCTGCTTGAGTGCAACTTTTGTTATATTCTTTGAGAGAAACTAACAGAATTTTGCAAAAAAGTCCTCATGCATAGGTAGGGAAACTTGATAATGCTTCATGTTATTGTCTGCTAGTTTGGAGACTTAGGGCTAGATTTATTAAAGCTGAGGCGGACAGGGGCGCGTATGGCCGCGCGCAGCCAATCACACGCGGGCAGGAGCTGTTAATCTCCTCGGTCTAACTAGACCGAGGAGATTGAATTTCGCCACCTTAGAGGTGGCGAAGAGGTTAGGAAAGCGGCGGTCTGGTGACCACTGCTTGATAAATGACGGCGAGAACTTGCAGCCGTAGGGCTTTAATAAATCTAGCCCTTATTCTCTGTTGCTCAGATAACCTTTGAAGGGAAATGCTTCTATCAAGCATATAAAATAGCACAATTTACACACTAAAAATATGTTTTTTATTAGCTGTAGAATTGTTAAGCAAAGGCTGTATAAATGTAAAGTAAAATGATACCACAATAGCAGTTGCATACTTCCTACTAATACTAAATGGCTTAAAAGACACATCATTGCTAGACTAAAATGGCCCTTTAAAGGGGCAACATACACCAATGTTCATATAACTGCATGTAATAGATTCTACTATAGAGAAGACTATGCACAGATACTGATATAACAATCCAGTGGAAAACCTTTTAAAAACTTACTTAGAAGCTCTCAATTTAACACTGTTAATTGGATAAGCCTGGGGCACCCACTGAAATGGGCTGATAGCAGAACCTTCCCTGCATATGAAAAGACCCATTATACAAACAGAAGCAGCCTGAATCAGTATACATTTAAAACTTTGGGGCTTGGTTAGGAGTCTGAAAATCAGCACAATGTTATTTTAAAATAAGCAAAAGTATAGTACATTTTTACAAAAACACACCGATGAGCTATATAAATGGATCATCTACAAAACATTTATGAAAAGAAAAAGTGTATAATGTCCATTTAAGGGGACAATCACAGGCAAGCAGCTGATAATAGTACATTATATTTAAACATGCTGAAGGAACATCTTTCTCTCCAACCCCCACTGGGAGATTGATTTCTGCTGTTGCCTCTTTTATATAGCCAATGGTTCCAAGGGCAAAATCAGCTATCTCAAATGGCAAAATAAAGGTAAATTATCTATTTGTAAACAATAAAATACACTCCAGCAGGTAAAATGGATTGGTAGGAACACATTAAAGGGACATTAAACCCCAAAATGTTCTTTCATGATTCAGACAGAGAATATCATTTGAAAACAAAATTCCAATTTACTTCTATTATCTAATTTGCTTCACTCTTTAGATATCCTTTGTTAAAGAAATAGCAATGCACATGGGTGAGCCAATCGCATGAGGCAAATATGTGCAGCCACCAATCAGAAGCTACTGAGCCTATCTAGATACATTTTTCAGGAAGGAATATCAAGAGAATGAAGCAAATTAGATAACAGAAGTAAATTAGAAAGTTGTTTAAAATGGTATTCTCTATCTGAATCATGAAAGAAAAAATTTGGGTTTAATGTCTCTATAAGTAGGAGAAAATTTTACATTGCAACGTAAGTCATCCATCAGTGCTTTGCAGGGAAATTTATAGATTGAACATTGCTTCCAAGATTACCAACCAGCCCAATATTTTTGTTCCCTTTCATGTATAACAATCAGAGTCTTAATTATTTGTGTCACATTTTTCCCCCGTATTTATAAGGACATCTAAGCTCATGCTCCCAAATCTAATTTTTTCCTTCTGTAACTTATTTTTGCTATCGTACCTTGTATAAATAAATAAGCTTCATTTACTCTCAAATAAGCTCATTTTGAGCATTTCTTTATCAACTGTCCCAGAACAATATTAGGAGCGCAATCCGATACACGGCGTAGTTTTCCGCGCAAGCAAGGGAACCCGCGTTGCCCGTAGTTTCACCTTGCACATCGGGGTATTACATATACCCCGCCGGCAGTTGCTAAAGTGCCGTAAGTCAGATAAACTAGCGATGTCCAGAAATGAGCGTAACTACAAATTTCTGGAGTCGCCAGTGACTTGCGGCACTTTAGAAACTGCCTGCGCCTAAAAAAACTAACTAAAATATTAAATTAACTGTCTAACCTGCCTCCCAAAAATCAGCCCGATACATATACCCCTATATCCGCAATCCCCCCTCTCACTCCTAATAATAAATGTATTAACCCCTAGACCGACAACCCTCCACAACGCAATAAGCCTAATTATTAACCCCTAAACCGCCATAGCCCACACCGCAATAAACCCATCTTAGTATTAACCCCTAAACCGCCACTCCCGGACCCCGCTGCCACCTGCATTAAATTTATTAACCCCTAATCTGACCCCCTACACCGCCGCCACCTACATTAAATATATTAACCTCTAATCTACACCGCCGCCACCTACATTAAATTTATTACCCCCTAAACCTAAGTCTAACCCTAACACCCCCCTAATTTAATTATTATTTAAATAAATCTAAATAATATTACTATTATTAACTCAATTATTCCTATTTAAAACTAAATACCTATAAAATAAACCCTAAGATAGCTACAATATAATTAATAATTACATTGTAGCTATTTTAGGATTTATTTTTATTTTACAGGTAAGTTTGTATTTATTTTAACTAGGTACAATAGCTATTAAATAGTTAATATTAAATCAACCAATCAGATTTTTCCTACCTTAATTCCGATTGGCTGATAGAATCCTATCAGCCAATCTGAATTCGAGGAACGCCATCTTGGATGACGTCATTTAAAGGGATATTCATTCGTCGTTAGTCGTCGGCCTAGAAGGATGCTCTGCGCCGGAGGTCTTCAAGATGGAGCCGTTCCTCGTCGGATGGATGAAGATAGAAGATGCCGCTTGGATGAAGATGTCTGCCGGTCTGGATGTCCTCTTCTGCCTGGATAGGATGAAGACTTCTGCCGGTCTGGATGTCCTCTTCTGCCCCATCGGATGAAGACTTCGGCCCGGCTGGGTGAAGACAGCTCAAGGTAGGGTGATCTTCAATGGGGTAGTGTTAGGTTTTTTTAAGGGGGGATCAGGTGGGTTTTAGAGTAGGGGTGTGTGGGTGGTGGGTTGTAATGTTGGGGGGGGATTGTTCTTTTTTTTACAGGTAAAAGAGCTGATTACTTTGGGGCAATGCCCCACAAAAGGCCCTTTTAAGGGCTATTTGTAATTTAGTTTAGGGTAGGGCATTTTATTATTTTGGGGGGCTTTTTTATTTTATTAGGGGGCTTAGATTAGGAGTAATTAGTTTAAACTTCTTGTAATATTTTTTTATTTTTTGTAATTTAGTGTTTGTTTTTTTGTACTATAGTTTATTTTATTTAATTGTATTTAATGTTAGATAATTGTAGTTAATTTATTTAATTAATTTATTGATAGTGTAGTGTTAGGTGTATTTGTAACTTAGGTTAGGATTTATTTTACAGGTAATTTTGTAATTATTTTAACTAGGTAGCTATTAAATAGTTATTAACTATTTAATAGCTATTGTACCTAGTTCAAATAAATACAAAGTTGCCTGTAAAATAAAAATAAATCCTAAAATAGCTACAATGTAATTATTAATTATATTGTAGCTATCTTAGGGTTTATTTTATAGGTAAGTATTTAGTTTTAAATAGGAATAATTGAGTTAATAATAGTAATATTATTTAGATTTATTTAAATATTAATTAAGTTAGGGGGGTGTTAGGGCTCGACTTAGGTTTAGGGGGTAATAAATTTAATGTAGGTGGCTCAGATTAGAGGTTAATACATTTAATGTAGGTGGCGGCGGTGTAGTGGGGTCAGATTAGGGGTTAATAAATTTAATGGAGGTGGCGGCAGGGTCCGGGAGCGGTGGTTTAGGGGTTAAACACTTTTAGGTGCGGCGTCGTCGTCCGGGAGTGGCAGTTTAGAGGTTAATACATATAATGTAGGTGGCAGCGGGGTACGGGAGCGGCGGTTTAGGGCTTAATACACTTTATTAGGTATTGCGGTGGGGGATTGGGGTTGACAGGTAGATAGACATTGCGCATGCATTAGGTGTTAGTTTTTTTTTTTGCAGGCATTTTAGGGAGTTACGGTGCTCCCATACTCAGCGCAAGGCCTGCTACGGCTGCATTTGATGGCAAGGTGAAAATGGAGTAAGATTTCTCCATTTTCACCACGTAAGGCCTTGCGCTGGATATTGGATACCAATTTACGACGCGGTCCCATGTAAGCCTATGGGAGTAAAAATTGCGGGCGACGAGTGAACTATACGTGCCGCATTTATATGTATACTGTGTATAGGATACCAAACCCGCTCAAAAAATGGTGTCGCTGGCTTTTGCGGGCGATGCTGCATATCGGATGAGGCCCTAGATAAGAGCTAACCTGAAAATCTGTTCAGTTTGTGGCTTTCTACAATTAAACATATTCATCTCTTGGTTAAAAGGTGTGTAAACACTCCGCTTACAAGCACTCCCCTATTCATAAGGCCAGTTACAAAAAGGATCTTACTCTTAATTATAAGGAATGAAGAAAAAAAAAAGCAAATGTTTGCTTTAAGGATAAAGAGAAACAGTTTTAAGATGGGCATATGTGACAATTGTTCTCAGTGTAGAAAAGGAGGTAAAAATCCTTTAGTAAAATAAGAGTAATGTCTCCTCACAACTAGTACTGTTCTCTTGGGAATCATTACACAAAACACAACAAATAATCAATTTATTGCAGGCTAGAGTGAGAGGTCAGCTGTCCCAGGTATCAAATTAATTCCAACATGTTACTACTACACTTTTCTTGTTAGTGCTAAGCAAAACTAAATAAAACCAGTCACTTAGACACTACATATAATAGATTCTATAGAAACAAAGATTTTGATGACAGATTAGAACATAAAGTCTATGTAGGCTGGCCATATTCCTATTGACTCAAAGGGACATTACATTCCAAATATAATTCCCCATACAGTTTTTAATTGTTCATAGTACAATAAAATGTTACAATGCACTTTTATTATTTATTTTTCAAAACTTTTCCTATTTTTTAACTTTGAAAATTGTTTTTTTTTTCACTGTCCCACCGAGTCTGTTAGGACTAAAAACCCTTACACTGCAACATGCTAAAATTCCTCTAAAATTGCATGGCGGAAAAAAGTGACATTAAACTCAAAAGTCTTCTATCATCAAATGGAAGAACAGTTAGGCAAATTAAAATATTTATTGCATGAAGAATGTTAAATTAAAGCTGTTCAAATTGATATTCATCTTAACCAGAATATATATTTGGGAATAACTGAACTTCATACTGGACAACACATTCTTCCACAAGTTTGGACAACACCACATCTGTCTATTGGTGGGCTGTTACATGCTAACAGAAGCTTGAAACCAAAAACAAAATTTATGTTTACCTGATAAATTAGTTTTTTTCATGACGGTGAGAATCCACAAGACATTGCATGTGGGAAATTACCCTTCAGTCCACTAGGAGAAGGCAAAACACTCCAACACACTAGAGCTTTAAATCCCTCACACTTGAATCCTCAGTCATACATATTGCCAAGCAGATGGAGGTAACAGAAAAGCATTAAAGACAAAGCGGGACAAATTAAGTCCAAAACCAGTACTGCCACCAACTGTGAAAAAGAATGGGTGGGGCTCATGGACTCTCACCATCAGGAAAAAAAATAATTTATCAGGTAAGCATAAATTTTGTTTTCTTTCATCAGATAATGAGAATCAATAAGACAACACGTGGGAATCTATACCGAAGCAGCGAAGACCACCATGTAATAGTGGGGACAAACAGTTATGTCAGGTACATTACTGATCAGTCACTACGGCCCACAGAACTTTCCTGCCAAAAGCAACCTCAGAAGAGGTAAACACATCAAAGTGAAAAAAATCTGAAAGTGTATGCAAAGAGGACCAAGTAGCTACTTTACAAATCTGCTCCATAGAAGCTGCATTACAAAAGTCACAAGAAGTGGTAACTGCTCTAGTGGAATGAGCAGTAATGCGCTCAGGGGTACTTCCCTGCAACCAGGTATGCCTTGTGAATCGGTGCCTTAAGCCATACAGCTTTAATAACCGTCATAGGTTTCTAACTCTTGCAAGGTTTAAAAAAAATAATAATAACAAAGAAGAGTAAAGCGTAAAATCCTTTTTGGCTTCCAGATAAAAATTGTATGCTCTCACAGCATCCAGATTGTGAAGAAGTCACTGCTATGAATTTTTAGGAGCTGGACATAAAGATCGAACCACAATTTCCTGATTAATATAATCAGAAGAAACAACTTTAGGAAGTAAGGAATAGCTTGTTTGAAGAACAGCCTTATCCTGATAAAAATATAGATTAGTAGGATAACAAGATAGAACTGAACACTCAGAAACTCTCCTGACGGAAGAAATAGAACCTTCCACAATAAAATGTGAAGGTCTAGACCATGCATAGGTTCAAATTAAGGAGCATAAAAAAAATCTTAAAAAGAGATTAAGATTTCAGAGAAGAGAATCTGTTTTAAAGGCTGATCTGATACAGATCAAGGCATGAACAACGTTCTAAATATAAGGAAGCTTGTTTTGTGATACGATATATGATGCTTAAGAGAACTGGCTGCTAAGCGATTTTCTCCAGACTGTCCTGAAAAAAACTGTATCACTCTAGGATAGAAAACCTTTCTATCCTTGTGTGCTGCTAAGGAATACCGCTGGTATCCCTTAGCAGCATACCAGGATAGAAAGATTTTCCAAACCTTAAGATATATGGACCCGGTAATCAGAGTATCAATAACCTTATCAGATACCCATCTTTGGGCAGCACTATGAGTCCAATGTCCATGCTCTCAAACCTAGCACATTGAGATCCTGATAAAAGAAAGGGCATTGTGGAAGAAGGTAAGAGGACATTTGAATCAGATGCATACTAAGTCCTGCAAGGCCGCGCTGGAACAAAAGAGAATGACGTTCTGGCTATCACTCTGGATACCAACAGAAATGGAGGAAAATTAGATTGAAAGACCAAGGAACCACTAAAGCATCTGTTCAATCTGCCCGAGGATCATGAGACCTGGCACAATACTGGGATAGCTACAAATGAGAGCTATATCTGGCATGCTCCAATTTCTCACTATCTGGTTGAATACCTCCTGGTTCAGAGACAATTCCTCCAAGTGAAGACACTGGTAGCTGAGAAAGTAAGCATCCCAATTGATCACTTTCAGGATGTGAAGAGATGGGATGATGTAATGACTGCATTCTACTCAAGTGATAAGGCGACGACTTCCTTCATTGCCAGTGAAATGCAAGTTCCGCCTTGTTAATTGATGTAAGCCACTGCTGTGACATTGTCTAATTGGAATCTTTAAAAAGGGATTTCTGCATGGGGCCAACTCTGTAGTGCCTTGAAGCTCATGTGGAGTTCCAGAAAGTTTATTGGTAAACTTGCCTCCCATGGAGACCAAACTCCTTATACACACTGTGACCCCAAGACCACACTCCAACCTCTCAGGATGATATCTTTAGTTATCACCAGCCATGTTGGCCAAAGAAAGTAAGCCCCTGGACAGGGTGGATAAGAATAATTTTTATTTAATATTTAAATTGGATTTTTTTTTTTTAATAATATGCTCTCCAAGGAAAAATCTGTCTAAAGATTTTCTATTTAAAGGGACAGTCAACACCAGATTTTTTGTTGTTTAAAAAGATAGATAATCCCTTAATTACTAATTCCCCAGTTTTGCATAACCAATAGTTATAATTTTACACATTTTACCTCTGTAATTACCTTATATCTAAGCCTCAGCAGACTGCCCCCTTATTTCAGTTCTTTTGACAGACTTGCATTTTAGCCAATCAGAGCTGACCGCATGGTAAATTCACGTGCATGAGCTCAATGTTATCTATATGAAACACGTGAACTAATGCCCTCTAGTGGTGAAAAACTATCAAAATGCATTTAGATTAGAGGCGGCCTTCAAGGTCTAAGAAATTAGCATATGAACTTCCTAGGTTTAGCTTTCAACTAAGAATACCAAGAGAACAAAGCAAAATTTGTGATAAAAGTAAATTGGAAAGTTGTTTAAAATTACATATCCTATTTGAATCATTAAAGTTTGTTTTGGACTTGACTGTCCCTTTAAGATAAACTTTAATTCAAAGGTTATGTATCCTGAAATGAGGATTATTTTTATTTTGTAACATAAGGCTGTATATTCATGGCTGTAATGTTTAACTTTATTAGTAAATTTTGTTAATCCATTCACAATATCATGCTCTCCCAGAGATTTCTGTAAGAATATTTTGGGCATTTTTTCTGTCTAGAACATATTCTTGGTTTTGTAGTTCTCAAACCTGTAAATTTATGTCTGCAGAAATAGCATGCCTCTCCTTCACAGCAAAAATGTTATGAAATAAACATACAAAGTTGAAGAATAGATCTTAACCCTTCACACCATGCCATCCTAACTGCGCTGGGCTTTAGCGATGTTACGACGGCATGGAACCTCCTAACCATTTGGCTGTGCTAAAGCTATAGAAGCTTCCTAAATGAGATTGCGGGCTGTAGGGCGTGCCTAGCATCATAGGCACTCCCCCCTAACCTGATGTCCGATGTAGACAAATAATTGCCGGCGGGAAAGGGTTAAAGGGACATGAACCCACCATTTTTATTTTACAATTCAGACAAAGCATACAGTTTTCAACAACTTTTAGATTTTTTTAGATTTACTTCTATTATTCAATTTGCTTCATTCTCTTGGTATCTGTTATTGAAGGAGCACCAATGCACTACTGTGAGCTAACTGATCATATTGGGTGAGCCAATGACAAGAGGCATATATGTGCAGCCACCAATCAGCAGCTAGCTCACAGTAGTGCACTGCTGCTCATAAGCCTACCTAGGTATACTTATAAACAAAGGATAAAATGAAAATGAAGCAAATTAGATAACAGAAGTCATGAAAGTTTCATTTTGACTTTACTGTCCTTTTAATCCCTTTGTTCCCCTGCAATTCTATTTACACAGAATCAACCCCTTGCTAAATTTCAAGAATCTCAATTACTAGAAGATTGTTTGGAGTGGGATAGATCTGCACAAGGACCTAAGTGTGAGGAGGAAGGGAACAAGCAGTAAAAATGTAACCTATAATATTATTGTTTTAGTTATATAAAACTATTTATTATTATTAAAGGGACACTGAACCCAGATTTTTTTCTTTCATAGTTCAGATAGAGGATGCAATTTTAAGCAACTTTCTAATTAACTCATTAACTCCAATTATTCATTTTTCTTCATTCTCTTGCTATCTTTATTTTAAAAGTAGGAATGTGATGCATAGGAGCCGGCCCATTTTTGGTTGAGAACCTGGGTTATGCTTGCTTATTGGTGGGTAAATGTAAGCCTCCAATATGCTAGCGCTATCCATAGTGCTGATCAAATATGAATGATTGGAGATAGTTCACTTCCGCATATCATAATTATGTATATATTTCTAATGTACTAATTTACTGATATAACTGGAAAAATAATCTGAAAAGTTATAAAAATTAAACCTTTATGTAGGAAACCATGATTTAAATTGAGTCTTACGGACTGGTGATTTAAATCAGATCCACCCTGCTCCTGGATAATGGATTGTACTCTCTCTGCACTTGACACTCTCGCTCCGCCCCAACTTCGCAAAGCCCCACGTCGTCAGCTCCAGCCCTGGCACTCCCAGCAAACACGCCACCTACAAAAATGCTCTCGCACTGCTGAACGTGCCTGGAAGAAATCCCGCTCTGAGTCTGATTTCATGCACTATGAGTTCATCCTTTACACTTACACTTCTGCCCTTCACTTAGCTAAGCAAACCTACTTCTCTTTTCTTATTTTCTTATATCCACTCCCTCCTCAAACCCTAAAAGACCCTTCTACATTTGAACTCTCTCCTCTACCCACGTGCACCACCCCCCTCATCTGCGTTCAGTGCGCAAGACCTGGCTGACTACTTTTTCAATAAAACACTATCCGAAGAAACATCCCAACACAAGCCTGCAATTTTGCTCCCAGTCACCCCCACTGCCACTCTATGCACCCTCCTCCCAACCACTGAGAGTGAAGTGGCTTCCCTATTGTCTTCCTCACACCTCACTACCTGCCCACTTGACCCTATTCCTTCACATATAATACCTTCTCTGTCTCCCAACCTCACTCCAGCTCTTACCAACATATTCACCCTATCCCTTTCTACTGGCTCATTCCCTGCCTCCTTCAAACATGCAAAGGTCACCCCCATCCTCAAAAATCCCTCCCTTGACCCTAACTCTCCTGCAAACTACCGCCCCATATCACTGCTCCCGCTAGCTTCAAAAATCCTTGCAAAACTAGTTTTCAATCGCCTAACCCACTTCCTGTCCTCCAACTCACTGCTTGACCCCCTGCAATCTGGCTTCTGTCTCCAACACTTAACTGAGACTGCCCTCACCAAGGTTACTAACGATCTCCTTTCTGCTAAAAACAAAGACTGCTACTCTATACTCATCTTACTTGACCCCTCTGCTGCCTTTGATACTTTTGACTATCCCCTTCTCCTACGGACTCTCAGCTCTCTTGGGCACTGTGACACTGCCCTCTCCTTGATTCACTCTTATCTCTCTAACAGATTCTTCTCCGTCTCTTTTGCTGGTGACTTCTCCTCTTCATTGCCTCTGTCTGTTGGAGTACCTCAAGGCTCTGTCCTGGGTCCTCTGCTCTTCTCTATTTACACTTCTTCACTGGGTAAACTTATCAACAGATATGGCTTCAACTACCACCTCTATGCTGATGATACCCAGATCTACCTTTCCACCCCTGCACTCTCTCCTTCTGTCAATTCTCACATCAGCGACTGCTTATCTGGCATTTCCTCCTGGATGGCCTCTCACCACCTAAAATGAAACATGTGCAAGACCGAACTACTTCTAATCCCCCCCCCCTAACTCTACTACAGTTTCAAATTTTTCCACCACTGTTGGTGGCACCACTATCTCCCCCATCACCCCAAGTCCGCTGCCTCTGAGTCACACTTGACTCAAATCTGTCTTTCATTCCCCACATTCTATTGCTCTCTTCATCCTGCCGCAACCGCCTACGGAATATCTCCAAAATTCGTCCATTTCTGAGTAATGAAACTACTAAACTGCTAATCCACTCCCTGGTAATTTCCCGACTTGACTACTGTAATAACGTACTAACTGACCTCCTTCTATCCCGCCTCTCTCCCCTTCAATCCATCCTAAATGCATCTGCCAGGCTAATCCACCTCTCTCGACGCTCCATTTCTGCTGCACCTCTCTGTGAGTCCCTTCACTGTCTCCCCATTCACAGCTGAATTAAATTCAAAATTCTCACCCTGACCTACAAAGCCCTCACCAATGCTGCCCCACCCTACCTGTCCTCACTCATCAACAAATATACTCAAGCGGGCCCCCTAAGATCCAAAAATGCCCTGCTCCATACGTCCTCTACCATCACCTCCTCTCATGCTAGTCTGCAGGACTTCTCTCGTGCGGCACCAACCCTCTGGAACACACTTCCTCAAGCTGTCAGACTCTTCCCTAACCTCTCCTCCTTTAAACGTTCCTTAAGGACCTTTTTGTTCAGGGAAGCTTATCACCGACTCATTAACAAATTAACTTCACTTACCTAACAGTTGCCCTCATCTATCTCCTCACTAATATCATTCTCACGTTTGCAGTCCCCACCTCTTGTTTCCCATCCTCCTACCTATCTAGATTGTAAGTTCCCACGGGAATAGGGCCCTCAATTCCCCCTGTATTTGTCTGTAAAAAAAAATATTTTATTGTAATGTTTCTCCATTGTACTTTTATCGTTGTACCCATGGGCAGCGCTGTGGAATCTGTTGGAATAATAATGTAATGGGGGCACTAAAAAGCTAAAAAAAAAAAAAATCATCCACATTTAATATTATGACATTGCATATAAAACACTTAATTATTATGAAAGGGACAGTCTAGTCAAAATTAAACTTTCATTATTCAGATAGGACTTGTAATTTTAATCAACTTTCCAGTTTACTTTTAACATAAAATTTGCTTTGTTCTGTTGGTATTCTTAGTTGAAACTAAACCTAAGTAGGCTCATATGCTAATTTCTATGCCTTTGAGGGCTGCCTCTTATCACATGCTTTTTAAATTGCTTTTCACAACAAGAGAAAGATAACTTCATGTGGGCCATATCGATAACACTGTGTTAATGCACAGGGAGTTATTTAAGAGTTAGCGCAAGACAATACTAAATGCAAGTCAACAGATAATAAATAGTCACAGTCATGTGATCAGGGGGCTGTCAGAAGGTTCTTAGATACAAGGTAATCACAGTGGTAAAAAGTATATTAATATAACTGTGTTGGTTATGCAAAACTGGGGAATGGGTAATAAAAGGATTATCTATCTTTTAAAACAATACAAATTCTATTGTAGACTGTCCCTTTAAGCCAATGATACAATATAGCTTCACGGGACGTCTCCCACAATAGAAACAATACAAATTTAAAACACCACCTTAGATAATTGCAACAAAAGTTAATAAAATAGTCAATGGGATATCTCCATTCCTGGATAAGGGATTGTTATGTCTTGTAGTCCATCCAGCATGATTGTCTGAGACATAATCTCTGTTCCACTGATGCACCATACTTATTTGGAGAGGTCACAGATGGAATCTGGCAAACAGAACTGAGTTTAAAGCAGCTACCATGAGGCACACCACTTCCATGCATTGAGCTACTAAAGGAAAGGAATTGTGTTGCAGAAAGGCATAGGCCCTGTCAAAGAGAGTCTGTCCTTGAATCGATGGTTGACCCTAAGAATTATACACAGGTCTGAGAGTTAGATTTATTTTCCAACTATGACAATGAAGCAGTTTAAGCACTTCTTGATAAGAGATCCCTCACCAATTGGAGGAAGGGTCCATGTATGAGAAGATCATCTGGGTATGGAGCTACAAAAATTCCCAAAACTCGCACAACTTTCAGTGGAGCTCAAAGACCTTTTGTCAAGATTTTGGGTGCAGTTGTCTGGCCTGTGAAATAACACAATATGCCCCTTGCATTCATCTGCAGTTACCGTTTGGAAGCATGACAGCCAACAACTCAGAAACAGCAGAGTGGATATACTCATTAAATTTAGAACTCCCATAGGGATGGCTCTGATGGGCAGAAAACTGACATCCCTGCATGGGTTCCTTCCAGCAAATGTGTTCTGTCACTTTAAGTGCAAATTAAAACTTTTAATAATGCTACATTTAATGATTTTTAAAAAAACTGCAGCATATACAGGGTTACATAAGTGGCGTAAACCTCTACCAGTCTTGGAGACTGCTTTCTGTGTGCAGAAAATGGCTAAAACACTGATGTAGGAAGGAGAAGAAACAGGACCAGGAAGGAGCTCTGTTCTGGCACCAAAATGTTAACCCCTGATGTCCCAGCAGTGTGTAGGTAAATAAAATCTGTATTTTAGCCAAGTTGTTTATTGTACGTGTCTATTTCCCCAGGCTATGTTCATACTAATAGCTGGTGGGCTATAAGTACTGGTGCGATGTACTTACCTGTCAGCACCTTTATACACTGGGCTTACCTCAGCTACAGACAACTGCTTCCAGTAGACAAGCCCATCTGAAGCAGTGCAAACATATTGCCAAGGACCTCAAAAGAAACTGCATTGTACAACCCAGGGGATTGGCAGATAAAACCACATTTCAGCTGGAGATCACACAAGAAGCAGCAAACTTTGGACCAGTGGACTGGCAAATAAATCTGCATGGGAAGTCTGTGACATTTCCCCACAAGGAAAATATTTTACACTGCCTGGCTAAAAACTCTGTCCTGAGAAAAAGGGTCTGAGATCAGTTAGAGAACTACTCTGAATGAAGAGTAGATCAGCACTGCAGAATTCACCTCACTCCAAATTGGAGACAAAAAAAAAGATAAAAAGGATTCAGGGTAAGCGGGAGGGATCTAAAGCTCTGGTTATGTTGGGTTCTTTTTGCCTTCTCTTAGTGCACTGGAGTATATCTCCCACATGTGATGTCTTGTGGATTCTCACCAACTTATGAAAGAAATGCACTTTTGTTAAAGGGACACTGAACTCAAATGTTTTCTTTTGTGATTCAGATAGAGCATGCAGTTTTAAGAAACTTTCTAATTTACTCCTGTTATCAATTTTTCTTCCTTCTCTTGCTATCATTATTTGAAAAAGAAGGCTTTTAAGCTAAGGAGCCAGCCAATTTTTGGCTCAGACCCTGGACAGCACTTGTTTATTGGTGGGTGAATTTATCCACCAATCAGCAAGAACAACACAGGTTGTTCACCAAAAATGGGCCAGCATATAAACTTACATTATTGCTTTTCAAATAAAGATATCAAGAGAATGAATAAACTTTGATAATAGGAGTAAAAAAGAAAGTTGCTTAAAATAGCATGCTCTATCTGAATCATGAAAGAAACAATTTGGGTTCAGTGTCCCTTTAAGGGCTAAAAGATCAGGTATTGTGTATTGTTTTGTTTTTTAATTATGAAAGCAGTAAAAAAAAAACTTTTAAGGGTCACAAAACCACAAAACTTTTTTTGATTTGTCCAATAAAATATTTTTTTTTTTGTTAGAGTTTGTATCTATTTCCAACTAGCCTTGGGAGAAGAGGTAAGAAAAAAAGCTTTTAAGATGGGGAGCAGAAAAACACACACACACACACGCACGCACTCACACTCACGCACACACGCACACACACACACTTTGCTACCAAAATTATAGTCTAAATTCTATTTAAAGGGACAGTCTAGTCAAAAATAAACCTTCATGATTCAGATAGGGCATGTAATTTTTTTATTTTTTATTTCTTTAGCTTCATATATCAGATTACAGTTATCATAAACATTATTACAGTATTTGTTTTGAGTATAAACAGAAAGAATAATCAACATGAACATTGGAAAACAAAACATCAATGTCTGAGACAATTGTTCTTTCTCTATTTGCTTATAGTTAGAAGATGATTGTCCCGTAATGTAGAGCTGACATGTCTCCAAAGAGAAAGCAATATAAATCACTATATTAATCCAGTGTCTCTCATATAGTTCTAACACTTGACCAGGGTAATGTCCCCTAGTTAGAATTTAGAGGGAGAAGAGAGGTGGGGGGAGGAAAAAAAAAAGGGGGGAAGAGCCATCCCCGCACAGGCAAAAAAGAGGGGATGGATACATGTTATTCTCTCTCAGAAATCGGTATCTTTCTAGTTGAAGGAGTTGTGATACTTGGGTTCTCCATTTGTCAACTGTGGGTATAGTCTGAGATTTCCAGTATCTGGGTATCAAGATTTTTGGGCTATTTAACCCCTTAGTGACCAGAGCACTTTTGCATTTGTTGTCCGTTTGGGACCAAGGCTATTTTTACATTTCTGTGGTGTTTGTGTTTAGCTGTAATTTTGCTCTTACTCATTTACTGTACCCACACATATTATATACCGTTTTCTCGCCATTAAATGGACTTTTCTAAAGATACCATTATTATTTCATCATATCTTATAATTTACTATTAAAAAAATTATAAAATATGAGGAAAAAATGGAAAAAAAAACAATTTTTTCAAACTTTGACCCCCAAAATCTGTTGCACATCTACAACCACCAAAAAACACCCATGCTAAATAGTTTCTAAATTTTGTCCTGAGTTTAGAAATACCCAATGTTTGCATGTTCTTTGCTTTTTTTGCAAGTTATAGGGCAATAAATACAAGTAGCACTTTGCTATTTCCAAACCACTTTTTTTCAAAATTAGTTACATTGGGACACTGATATCTGTCAGGAATACCTGAATATCCTTTAACATGTATATATATGTTTTTAGAAGACATCCCAAAGTATTGATCTAGGCCCATTTTGGTATATTTCATGCCACCATTTCACCGCCAAATGCGATCAAATAAAAAAAATTGTTCACTTTTTCACAAATTTTTTTCACAAACTTTAGGTTTCTCACTGAATTTATTTACAAACAGCTTGTGCAATTATTGCACAAATGGTTTTAAATGCTTCTCTGGGATATCCTTTGTTCAGAAATAGCAGACATATATGGCTTTTATGTTGCTTTTTGGTAATTAGAAGGCCGCTAAATGCCACTGCGCACCACATGTGTATTATGCGCAGCAGTGAAGGGGTTAATTAGGGAGTATGTAGGGAGCTTGTAGGGTTAATTTTAGCTTTAGTGCAGTGTAGTAAACAACCCCAAGTATTGATCTAGGCCCATTTTGGTATATTTCATGCCACTATTTCACAGCCAAATGCGATCAAATTAAAAAAAACTTTAAATATTTCACAATTTTTGGTTTCTCACTGAAATGATTTACAAACAGCTTGTGCAATTATGGCACAAATTGTTGTAAATGCTTCTCTGGGATCCCCTTTGTTTAGAAATAGCAGACATATATAGCTTTGGCGTTGCTTTTTGGTAGTTAGAAGGTTGCTAAATGCCGCTGCGCATCACACGTATATTATGTCTAGCAGTGAAGGAGTTAATTAGGTAGATTGTAGGGAGCTTACAGGGTTAATTTTAGCTTTAGTGTAGAGATCAGCCTCCCATCTGACACATCCCACCCCCTGATCCCTCCCAAACAGCTCCCTTCCCTCCCCCACCCCACAATTGTCCCCGCCATCTTAAGTACTGGCAGAAAGTCTGCCAGTACTAAAATAAAAGTTTTTTGGGGGGGGTTAGGTTTTTTTTTGTTTTTTTTTTAAATAATTCTTCTGCTGTGTAGGACCCCCCTTAGCCCCCAACCTCCCTGATCCCCCTCCCAAACAGCTCTTTAAACCCCCCCTCTGCCTTTATTGTGCGCCATATTGGGTACTGGCAGCTGTCTGCCAGTACCCAGTTTGAAAAATAATAATGTATTTTAATTTTTTAATTTTATTAAATATTTTCTTTATTTCTGTAGTGTAGCTGCCCCCCCTCAACATCCAACCCCCCACCCTCTCCCAGATGCCTTCTTTTTAAAATCCCACCCTCCCCAGTCCTCTCTCCCACCCTCTAGATCTACAGCATATTGATGCTGTTTTCATAGATCTCATGTGCACGTGCATGCCCGTGCACGCGCGCACGGCTCTCGTGCACCCGCATGCACGAGCCCGTGCACGCGCACGCACCCGCACAAGATCCCTCCTCCACCAATGACTGCCCACCCGCCTCCCTGGATGAGCTCCCACCCACCAACGATAACGGCCATCGATAGCCGATGCAGAGAGGGCCACAGAGTGGCTCTCTCTGCATCGGATGGCTAAAAAATATTGAGGCATCACTGCAATAACATGAAATCAGCTGGAAGCGATCAGGATCGCTTCCACTGCTTTCAAAGACAAACGACGTATGGGGTACGTCCTTGGTCGTTAACTGCATTATTTTGCAGGACGTACCCCATACGTCGTTGGTCGTTAAGGGGTTAAAGGGACACTGAACCCAAAATTTTTCTTTTGTGATTCAGATAGAGCATGCAATTTTAAGCAACTTTCTAATTTACTCCTATTATCAATTTTTCTTCGTTCTCTTGCTATCTTATGAAAAAGAAGGTATCTAAGCTTTTTTCTTCGTTCAGAACTCTGGACAGCAGTTTTTGATTGGTGGAAGAATTTATCCACCAATCAGCAAGGACAACCTAGGTTGTTCACCAAAAATGGGCCGGCATCTAAACTTACATTCTTGCATTTCAAATAAAGATACCAAGAGAATAAAGAACATTTGATAATAGGAGTAAATTAGAAAGTTGCTTAAAATTTCATGCTCTATCTGAATCACAAAATAAAAAAATTTGGGTTCAGTGTCCCTTTAACATTATATAAAAAAAATCTTTTTATTTTATCTTTTAGTTTGAGTAAATTATTGAAAAAGAGTGTCTTGGGATAGATACTTCTAGTTTAGTATCGATAAGTTTAAGGACATTCTCCCACCATTCCTTCAATCTCTCGCACCCCCACCAGATATGTAAGATATTGCTATCCTCACCACACTGTCTCCAGCATTTGCCGGTAGATCGTTTGTATATGGCCCTAAGACGTGTTCGTGTTAGGTACCATCTAGCTAAGTATTTGTAGTTAGATTCCTGAATCTTGGCAGAGACTGATGCTTTTTTATGATGTGAAAATATTTTTTTGCCACTCTTTATCCGTTAGAGTGAATCCTAGATCTTTATGCCATTTGTGTATGTATGAAGGATAGGTGTTTTTATCTGGAGTAAGAAGCAATTGATATAACTTGGATATAAGGTGTTTGGGCTTGGGGTGCACGAGGCAGAGTTTTTCAAAAACTGTCAGCTGTCTGGAGAAATTGTGTTTCTGTTTATGTGTGTTATAGAAGTGTTATAATTGAGAATAGGAGAACCATGAGAGGGCATAGCCTTGCTCTCTTAAGTCTTTTAACTGTTTGATTTTTTAATCCGAAATTATAGTAAAAAAAGTCTAAATGACCTATCAGTGGTGTAATTTTTGTAGCAATCTTAAGGTTGCATGATGGAGTCTCGGGGTTATGTATAATTGGGGTAAGCGGAGAGTATGTTGAGATCTGAGGGGAGGTCTTGATTATTTTGTCCCATTGGGTAAAGAATTAATCTAGAATAAGATAGTTTTTTTATATGGGGTGATCTATGCTTAGGAAGGAGCCATCCCATGGACCCTACATTATCTACTTGTAAAATGTCCCTGTTAATTTGTATCCAAATTTTGTGCATTTGAGCAGAGCTTAATTTGATGCTGCAAGGTTATTGCAGTTTTATATTTATCTATGTTGGGTATGCCCAGTGCTCCTGATGATTTAGGGAGGTACAGGCTGACCCTGCTAATTCTTGGTTTGATGTTTTTCCAAATACATTTTTCAATCTCTCCCTGTAATCTGCTTATGTAAGTATAATATAGAGGAATTGGAAGAGTCTGAAGGTAGTATAATATTCTGGGCAGTATAATAATTTTTATTAGATCTATCCTTCCCAACCATGACACCGGTTTATTCTTCCATAAGGAAAGATCACTTATAATGTTTGCCAATAGCAATTTTCATCAAATAGATTTGAGGCAGAAGGGGGTGAGGTATATCCCTAAGTTTTTTGAGTTTATGTGTTTGTGCTTTTAGCTGGCATTTAGATAAGATTGTCGATAGCTCAGTCTGTGGTGTAGAAATATTTAGTATCTCTGACTTTGATAAATTGAGATGAAAATTTGAAACTTGTTCATATGAAGCAAATTCCTTTAGAGTTTTGGGTAAGGATATTTTAGGATTCGAGATGGTGAATAGGATATCATCCGCATATAACGTGATCTTATGTTCAGAATCGCCCAATTGAATTCCTGATATTAATGCATTATTTCATATTTTATGAGCAAAGGCCTCTACGGAAAGGGCAAAAAGGAGGGGGATAGGGGGCAGCCCTGATGTGTGCCATTATTGATCTGGAATGTTCCCGAAAGAATCCCATTTACTTTTACTTGAGCAGAGGGTTGAGAATATAAAGAAAATATATTGTTGATAAACTTGTGTCCGAATTTCATGTGTGACAGAGTAGACCTGAGAAAATCCCAGCTCACCATGTCAAAGGCCTTCTCAGTGTCTGTTGACATGAGAAGCACTGGGATTTTGTTATTTTTAGCATAGGTGGTTAACTGTATAATTTTGATAGTATTATCCCTAGCTTCTCTACCTGGTATAAAACCAGTTTGTTCTGGGGATTTGAGACGCGGAAGAAACTTATTTAATCGGTTAGCTAAAATCTTGGCAAAAAGCTTTAAATTTATGTTCAGGAGAGAAATTGGCCTAAAGTTTTCTGGTTTATTAGGAGTTTTCCCAGGTTTGGGCAGTATTGTTATATGTGCCAATAGCATAGTAGGAGGAAAGCCTCCTGAATCTGCTTTTTTGTTGAAGAGGTTAGTTAGATGTGGTGTCAATATATCTATGCACGTTTTATAATACTTTGCGCTGAAGCCGCCTGGACCAGGGCTTTTCCCTGTGTGTAATTCTTGGATGGCTATTTTGACTTCCTCCAAAGAGAAAGAAGTTTCTAGGGAGTCTATTTCTTCTGGTGATAGCATTGGTAATGATATGTCCTGGAGGTAATTATCTATATGTTGTTTTGTTGTGTTACGGGTATTGCTAGAATCATGTGTAAGGGTCCTGAGTTTTAAAATTATAAAGTGATTCATAATATTTACTGAATATTTCCGCAATTGCCGGGCTGTCCTTATGTAGTTGGCCATGGGAATCTTTCATGGAGTGTATATGTGGTTTGAATTGTTTGCGCTTTACTAGTCTTGCAAGACGTTTACCGGCTTTGTCGCTATACTTGTAATATTGTTGATGTGTGTAGAGCTGCTTTTGCTGGTGGTCAGTTATTAAAATGTTTTTTATTTCTTGCCTGGTCTCTGTTAATTTGCTTAACGTGTCTACATCAGATGGGTGAAGTTTGTGAAAGATTTCTAGATTTTTGACCTGGGTTAAAATAGGTCTAAGTATTTCAATCTCTGCTGTTTTTTTTAACTTTGGCACACCGCTTGATGAATTCGCCCCTCAGAACACATTTGTGTACCTCCCAGGTGGTGGTAGTAGTAGGTAGTTCTTCTGTGTCATTTAATTGGAAATATTCAATAATGTTTTTTTCAATATCAGTCTTGATCAGGGGTTCATTCAGAAGTCTATCGTCCAGTCATCATATATATGGTCTGTCAGGCCAGTCTAATGAGCATCTTAATGGGGCATGATCTGACCATGTGATCAGGAGAATTTCTACTGAATAGACCAGTGCTAGGATAAGTTGGTCTGCTAAGATATAGTCTATCCGTGAGTAAATCTGATGGGGGTGCGAGAAAAAGGTATAATCTCTCTCCTCTGGATGAAAGGTACGCCAGGTGTCATGGACCGCAAGGCCCTTAAATATATTATTGCATTTTTTTACAATTTTTTTGGATAAAGTAACAGAACTTTTAGAGGAGTACAAGTAAGGATCTTGGTTATTATCTTGTTCTTGGGTGGTTGTTGGGTCTTTAAAAAGGATTGTTGTTTTGTATTTGGTGCATAGAGGTTAACCAGTGTGGTAGGTTTACCATGTAGTAGACCCACTATAATCAAATATCTACCTTCTGTATCTTTTTCTGTCTGGATTAACTGAAAAAGTATGGATTTTCTAATTAATATACCCACCCCATTACGTTTTTGTGGGCCAAAAGAAAAGTAAGAAATCGGATACCTAGGGTTAGACCATTTTGGTTCCCTCCTTTTTTTTAAAGTGGGTTTCTTGTAAAAAAGAGATGTCCCCTTTAAATCTATCCATTTCCCTGATTATTATAGAGCGTTTTTCAGGTGTGTTGAGGCCTTTGGTGTTAAGTGTGATGAGGCTCAATGATCTCTTGTCAAGAGTGGGGGCTATGACTTTAATCTTAGGGAGGGGAAGGAATTAAAAAAAAAAAAAAAGAGGAAGAGGTACTAGGAAAAAATGACAAGCAGTGGGTTGGAAGCAGAGAGGGGGAAAGAATAAAAAGAATTAGATTTGAGAGAAGGAGAAACGTTTTATAATGATAGTGTTGTCAGATTAGGACAATACAATTTGAGAACAATTCAAGAAGTATAACACAATATACAATTAAACTGTGATGCAAATAAAAATGCTAGGCTAGTGTTTCCCTCAGTCAATTGAAAGATGCTGGGTACAAACACTTAGCCAAACAAGCGAGTTGTTACAAAAAACAAATAACAATTGAGGGTAAATATTTCTGCTATTGACTTGTAGAAGAAAGTGCTGTGCTAACTATTAATAAATATGCTAACATTTATCCATAATTTAGGGCAGCTGAACAAACTATAGCGTATAAAATCTTACTCAACAAAGCTAGTGTTAATTACCCCAATCCCACAGAAAACAGCGCAGTTTGTGAATACAAAAAGGTGGACTCCAATAGTGCAATATTGTATGAACAAGTAGCACTTTATTGACAAAAAACTTTTACCAAAATACTCACAATGTAAGATTAAAAACATGCACAGAAAGGTTTCTTTTCTCAAAGATAGCGATATCGCCGGGTGCTTGTGTGGTCTAAGGTTACTTGGAGGAACAGCAGCAGATTTCCCGGTCGGCATGTGACGTCAACACCCGACAAACAGCTGATACATGTTTCCCTTAGTCCTTGTACACACAGGCTCCCAAAGCTCATAGCCTCAACGCGTTTCTCGCCCCCTACTGGGCGCTTTCTCAAGAGGAATAATGATCACTATCACTAGAGATCATTATTCCTCTTGAGAAAGCGCCCAGTAGGGGGCGAGAAACGCGTTGAGGCTACGAGCTTTGGGAGCCTGTGTGTACAAGGACTAAGGGAAACGTGTATCAGCTGTTTGTCGGGTGTTGACGTCACACGCCGACCGGGAAATCTGCTGCTGTTCCTCCAAGTAACCTTAGACCACACAAGCACCCAGCGATATCGCTATCTTTGAGAAAAGAAACCTTTCTGTGCATGTTTTTAATCTTATATTGTGAGTATTTTGGTAAAAGTTTTTTGTCAATAAAGTGCTGCTTGTTCATACAATATTGCACTATTGGAGTCCACCTTTTTGTATTCACAGACTGCGCTGTTTTCTGTGGGATTGGAGTTACTGTGTATCAGCTGCAGGACAAGCAGCGTTTTTCAAGTAGCTGCATCTGAGTCTTCAAAAGGGAATCTCCTGACACCATCTTTCAACATTAGTAAGACTGTTCTTATTTTGAGATAACATCAATTTTTGGACTGCTGTCATTTTGGACAATTAACTATTAGTGTAATATCTTCATTAGTGTAATTTCAATTTGAATTTAGTGCTGTTTATCAACTATTGCCATAATTTTGGTTACACTCTCTCTTATATACATACACATATTTGCTGAGTGATTGTTGCGCTGATTGCTTTTGGTGGTTTGTGTGCAAGTAGTGTTAATTACCATTGAAGTATATTAGAGTCTTAAAAATGTCCAATTTGCATATATGAAACTTAGTTTTAAAATATGCACTTGGGGTCCAGTTTGAGATTTATTTAGTAATATTATATATTTAAGTTATGTGGTTACTTATCTGTCATTGGATTGTTCAGTTTAGAGTCCATACACAATTGCTGGGGGAATAGGAACATTGCCGAAGAGATCAATCCCTGGAGTTTAGAAGCTATAGGGCACCTTGATTTTCTTGGTTATTATCTTGTTCTTGGGTGGTTGTTGGGAATGGAGTGGGTAGATCCAATTGACTGCAGAAATATGGCTAATCTTTTTGGGATCTGTAGATAACAGATTTCCCATCGTTGGAGGCAATGATACTGATTGGGAAACCCCACCTGTAAGGGATTTTCTGCTCCCATAGTAGTGATGTAATATGTTTGAGAGCTCTCCTTTTCTGGAGCGTGGTTGGGCTTAGATCTGGGAAAAATAGGAGCTCAATTCCTGCATGCGTTAGGTGTTGTTTTTTTTCTAACGCAAATTTTAATATATCTTCTCTGTCCTGATAATTCAGAAATTTGATTAAGATAAGATGTCTCTCAGGGGAGTTTTTGGGGGTGGTTTGGGTCTCAAATAGGGATTGGCGAATGTTTTGCAACATTCAAAAAACGGCACGAATTTTAACACATTCGTTTGTTCGAATCGAATTTTGAATGTATACATAACATTCTAACATTCGATTTCCGAATGTTCGGTTTCAAATTTTATGATTACATTCAAAAATATTCTTTTTGAAAAATTCGAATTTAGATTGTAATAGTATTTCTAATGCTTTTTCTTTAAATGTAATATTCGAATTATGCAATATTCAAATTCGAAAAATTCGAATTTATATGTTTGTAATAGTATTTCTAATGCTTTCTTTAAATGTAATATTCGAATTATGCAATATTCTATATAGAAACATTCAAAACGATATATTTGTATCTATGTATCAATTTACTAGATTCCCGCTCTACCACATGAACTATTGAACTTCTGAATAGTATTTGTTAAATAGAATGTTAAATTCGAAATTTCGAATGTGGACATTCGATATAATTATAAACATTCGAAAGTGACATTCGAAAACTGTAAATAACATTCGATTATAGAATTTTTAAGAATATTCGTTCTTATCAACATTCGGATTTATAATTTTAATTTCGGTAATAACATTCGTTCTACATTCGAAATTCGAAAATTTACACATTCGCCCATCCCTAGTCTCAAAGCTCTGTGAGTGCGCTCCATGATAACATCTTTGGAAGAAGGTGTGCCTTTAACAGTACGGAATGCATCTTGGAGATACCCTGGGAGGGATATTGGAGTGATGGATTCAGGAATCCCACAAATTCGGATATTGTTTCTTCTATTTCTATTATCTAAGTCCTCAACTTTTTCCACGAGGAAGAAGATGTTATAGCCATGATTTTGCAATTGATGGAGGATTTTACTAAATCTTGTTGTAATCTTTCTTGTTTTTCCTCCATGGCTTGGACTTTTTGTGACACAGAGGTGAAATCCTTTTTTATGTCGCCAAACATTTGCAGCATTTCAGATAGTACAGCTTTTATATCTTCTTTGGAAGATAGATTTTAGAGATCTTGCTTTGTAATGCTTGTATCATCATTCACCTGTTGCAGTGTCTTGAGCTGTGCACTGCGAAGTGCAGGGGGTTTGAGCGTCATTTAGACTATTCTCAGAAGTTTCTGCAGTTTTCAGAAATTGACTTATAGAAGAGGACCTAGACATCTCACAATGTGGCAGATATATTTTTCCAAAGCTACTTGTATATATGGCAACTGATGAGGTAATAAAGTGGAATATTGGGTGGTATTGCAGATAGTATTATATTTCTCAGACTTGTTGGGTCCGCAATAAAGATAGCAGATTAATCTTATAGAGCTTGTGGGTAATTCAGTTGTAGTATGAGATTTTAAGAATAACCCTCACTGCGATCCCTGCTGATTATATGGCATATAGGCTATATATTAATTACAAAGATTAGTCATTTTTTGGGCTAGCCGTCCTTTCTAGTGACTTTGTCCCTTTATTTATAAGTGTGTGTGTGTGCCCTGCTCTGTATGCTGATAGACTTTGGGCCGTATGAGAAGTACTCACTGTTTTTGCTGCTTGCGCCTTGTATGACAAAGGCAGAGCCTCCAATCTAGGTCAAGAGATCCTGTAGTAAGTAGCGATCCCTGTTAGGCCTTTCTACCTCCCACAAAGGGCAATCCGCAACGGTCGGCACCTTCTTCACTCTGACCGCAGTTTGTCATCATCACGGTCACACTTCCGATGACGGCTTATTATGGGCCTTCTACATCAGAGGTAGAATACTCTGCCCATCACTCTCAGATCTACTTCTGCCAATTTTGTGTGCTACGCCATGTGTCGCACTGTAGGTCCGTATTGGGAAGAGATACCTTTACTTAGTTTCTTTGGTGTCTTTAGGTGCCGATAGTTCCCCTTGGTTGTCGTGGTAGGAATTTAAAGGGACAGTTTACTCAAAAATGTTCTCCCCTTTAATTTGTTCCCAATGATCCACTTTACCTGGTGGAGTGTATTAAATTGTTTACAAGTAGCTCCTTTACCCTTATATTGGCATTTGAAATTGTTAATTTAGCATGTGGCCGCGCGTACCAGCTATAGATAAGCTTTGTAAACACAGCCAGCAGAAGAAATTACACTCCCAGTGTGATAAAGCAGAGATAAGGTAATACAATGTTGATTTTCCATTGTTCTCTCAAAGTATTGGTGATTGTTTTAAGGACAGATATAAGATAAAGAAGCAGGTATATGTGCACAATGTGATACAGTAATGAGATCTGATTATAACTACAAGCTCAACCTATTTTATTAGGCTGTGGCTTCAAAACACAAAATCAGAGCTTTAATATACAGAAATAAACCTTAAAAAGCTAATTTTCATACATTTTTTACTCTGCAGTTGGTAAAAAAAGCAATTGTAAACACATTAAGGGAAAAACTATTTTACAGTATACTGTCCCTTTAAGTCCACAAGATAGGTAAAGCTGCCCTATTTTAGCTTAAAGGACCAGTCAACACAGTAGATTTGCATAATCAACAAATGCAAGATAACAAGACAATGCAATAGCACTTAGTCTGAACTTCAAATGAGTAGTAGATTTTTTTCCTGACAATTTTAAAAGTTATGTCTTTTTCCACTCCCCCTGTACCATGTGATAGCCAGCAGCCAATCACAAATGCATACACGTACCATGTGACAGCCAACAGCCATTCACAAATGCATACACACTTATTCTTGCACATGCTCAGTAGGAACCGGTGACTCAAAACTATAAATATAAAAAGACTGTGCACATTTTGTTAATGGAAGTAAATTGGAAAGTTGTTTAAAATGGCATGCTCTATATGAATAATAAAAGTTTAATTTTGATTGATTGTCCCTTTAAGTCTCCGGCAGGGCCTAGGAGCTAAGGTCTCAAGCGGCCAACGTCCAGCGGGGCTCAGCTCCGCCACCCAGGGCATGTAATTGTAAACAACTTTCCAATTTACTTTTATCATCAAATTTGCTTTGTTCTCTTGGTATTCTTAGTTAAAAGCTAAACCAAGGTAGGCTCATATGCTAATTTCTAAGCCCTTGAAGGCAGCCTCCGATCTGAATGCATTTTGACAGTTTTTCACAACTAGAGGGTGTTAGTTCATGTGTGCCATAGATAACATTGTGCTCACACACGTGGAGTTATCTAGGAGTCAGCACTGATTGGCTAAAAGGCAAGTCTGTCAAAAGAACTGAAATAAGGGGGCAGCCTGCCGAGGCTTAGATACAAGGTAATCAGAGGTAAAAAGTGTATTTATATAACTGTGTTGGTTATGCAAAACTGGAAAATGGGTAATAAAGGGATTATCTATCTTTTTAAAAAATAAAAATTCTGGTGTAGACTGTCCCTTTAACCATTTAATATGTAGATTTTTTGCAGTCTATGGTTTAATTGATATATACATACATAAAAATGTCCCCCCTTATTGTCTATTTCAATTTTGTCAAAGATGATAGCGGTAGAATACTAGAAGTACTACTAAATAAACATTCCTTTTGATATTTCTCTACAAGTCATAGCTTCTGTCTAGAAAATTCTACATATTTTTTTATTTTTCTCTCTTTCAAAACTACTAACTGGAAAATCAAACGGCTGGTCCTGTCTGGCTAATTTTCCTGGATTGTACCAATTTGAATTGTTTAAAGTTAATCAGTTAAAAATAATATTGCTAGGAAAACAGATTTACAGTGAAGTATTCAGTGCAGCTAAACACAGGTTTCCTTCTGCTTTTTTTTATTTTGCAAGCACACCTCAACAAGTGTTGCCCTCCCTTATGTACCTGCCTCATTACGTTTGGTATGTGTACGGAAACTGCAGGTTCACTTCCGTTACTCACACAACCTTTCAATATCAAGCAGTCAAAGAGCCCTCTATACTCCACAAGGAGTTGAGTCAAACCGGCTTTCATTGGAGGGGTTAGGGAAAAAACAGCTCATTTTACTTTCAACTTTTTTTTTCCTGTATAGCAACTGTAACTTTACAATACAAGTATAACAGAACTTTTCTGTAAAACTTGTAACATTTGTATTTTTTTATTATATTGTTTGTGCTTATTTTAAAATGATAGAATAGATCATTAAGGTCAGGTGCTGACCCAAACGTCGTTTGTTTTTATGTCTCTGATGATTAAAAGGAATTAATATTTCTACAATTGGGTGCTGCTTTCTACTTTACGTTACAGAATAGATCATTATCATGCATGGTTTCTGGTTTTACTTAAAGGGACATGAAACCCAATTTTTTTCTTTCATTATTTAGAAAGAGCATGCAATTTTAAACAACTTTCTAATTTACTTCTATTAGCTAATTTGCTTCATTCTCTTGATATTCTTTGTTGAAAAGCATATCTAGATAGGCTTAGTAGCTGCTGATTGGTGGCTGCACATAGATGCCTCGTGTGATTGGCTCCCCTATGTGCATCACTATTTATTCAACAAAGGATATCTTAGGAATGAAGCAAATTAGCTAATAGAAGTAAATTGGAATGTTCTTTAAAAATGTATTCTCTACCTGAATCATGAAAGAAAAAATGTGGGTTTAGTGTCCCTTTAAAGGAACAGTGCACTCTGGTAAGCTACAACAACACAGTCTACATTTTGCTAACATAAACACATATACCCATATATCGATACATGTATGTAAAATAAATATATACATAATATTTAGCAGAAAATCTCTTTTGAACTACTTTGAAGGTGCTGTAGGGAGTGAGACACCCTATGAAATGGGCTGAGCACGTAGACTCACCTTAAGCAATCAAACAACACACGCTAATAAAGTGGGCGTGCATGATCAGGAACTCTGTTGCTGTAAAATACTCTCTCCGTGCGTGGCTGTCAGGACTATCAGCTGTCAATGTACCTTTGTTGTTACACAGGAATCTTTTCCGTCCTCTGTATGATAAATCTGGACCCAAGTCTCTTTGGCTGCTAAATACTTCCTGCTAATGCTCTTCGTTGACTGATATATGCTTCCTGCTAATACTAATTTGACTCAACATTAGCCTTAGCATGATCATGTATACAGTCTGTACCTTTAAATCAAAGTCCATTCTCTTTGGGACAGTCTTTTGGTGTATCCCACTTCTCTGCATTTTTTTCACCTTTTTTTTTTTTTTTTTTTATTTGATTTACTTTCAGTTTTTACAACAAAAGAACAAACTTAAAAAAAATCTGTACTTTTCCAAAGAATATACTTTAACTAAGAAAACAAGGTGTAAGAGCCTCTAACAAAATGTTTAAAAGCCATGGTGCCTTTTTCCAATTTTTTTCTTTCGTGATTCAGATAGAACATGAAATTTTAAGCAACTTTCTAATTTACTCCTATTATCAAATTGTCTTCATTCTCTTGGTATCTTTATTTGAAATGCAAGAATGTAAGTTTAGATGCCAGACCATTTTTGGTGAACAACCTGGTTTGTCCTTGCTGATTGGTGGATAAATTCATCCACCAATAAAAAAGTGTTGTCCAGAGTTCTTAACCAAAAAATAAAGATAGCAAGAGAACAAAGAAAAACTGATAATAGGAGTAAATTAGAAAGTTGCTTAAAATTGCATACTCTATCTGAATCACGAAAGAAAAAATTTGGGTTCAGTGTCCCTTTAACAGTACATGTTAAGAGAAAAATAGCAAAATCTGCCTTTATAGAATCTCATGAGGAATCTTAAGGTACTGGAGGATAATTTTATATCATCTCGTCTGAGCGGAGAAGATTATATCATTAGGCCCTTAAAGAGAGCAACTAAAGTCTATACCATTAGTTTTTTTTTTTGTTTATTCTGTGACTTAAAGTATGTGGGGCAGTTTCATTCCCTAGAGTTATATCTCTATATGTTTATAGTGTAATTTCCCCCTCCCTGAATCCAGGCCTGGACCGAAAAGAACCTTTCCCTTAAATGGAAAAGAAAAGCCTGATGTCTTGGCATTCAAGCGAATAATCTGCATATTTGCATCACAGATAAACGAATTAGCTGCCCTCAGGGCCTTAATTCCTTTATCTCATCAAGGGGAGTCTCTACCTCGATCATCTCTGACAGAGAGTCACACCAATAGGTAGCGGCTCCCGCCACCGCAGCTACCTCCACTGCAGACTGAAATATAAACCCAGTGTGCTGAAAAATCTTTCTTAACAGGGTCTCTAATTTCTTATCCATGGGTTCCTTAAATGACAAACTATCCTCGAGTGGGATAGTAGTGCGCTTAGCGAGCGTGGAGATAGCTCCATCCACCTTAGGGACAGATTCCCACAATTCTAGCTGAAAATCAGGAACCGGGAACAATTTGTTAAACGAAGAAGAAGGAAAGAAAGATGAACCAAGTCTCTCCTATTCATTCTTTATAATATTCGCCATCTTTACGGAACCGGGAAAGTCTGGGGCACCACCCTGTCCTCATAGACTTTATCAAGCTTAGGAATAGAAGGTTTCTCCGTTAACTTCGGTTTCCGGAACCTCTAGAGTAGCTAACACCTCCTTTAATAAAAAAGCATAAGTGCTCCATCCTAAACTTTAAAGTCTGGTTCCTCCGCAGCCGGAGGTTTAGAGGCTGCAGATTCCGACCCAGAGAAAGAGTCCTCCAAAGTATTGGAGTCCTCTGCATCAGCGCATAATCTAGTCTCAGATACATCCAACAGAGTAGATGACCCCTGGGAAGGATAGCAATGTTTAACCTTTCGCTTAGCAGTGTGAGGTAAAGCACTGAAGGCCGAAGACACCGCTGTTTGCAACTGATCAGCAAAATCTGGCGGCCACAGGGCCCCTCCAGCAGGAGGATTAGTAGTGCACTGAGGAACTGCAGGTGTAATTGGAGATGATTGTAGGGAATGCACCTTCCGGGACGGAGGCCTCTCAGAGGTGGACGGCTCAGTGGTACTAAACATCTTGTTCTTTTTAGATATCACTATTTTATCAAGGCATGTGGAACATAGTTGAGCAGGCGGATATACCATAGTCTCCTCACAATAAACACAGGCATTAGATTTAGGCAAAGAGGGAGTACCCTCTAACGCATCAGAGTCCTCCATAGCTTGCGCCTTTAATATGGACTATAGAAAAAATAAATGGCACCTTTATACCCCAATGTCCGGGGCACGCACCACCTCCTATGACACAGGCCCACAGAGAAACCACTTTCGTCTCCTGCAACCGACGGTCAGGAAAAAGGAAGAGAATGAGGCCACACCCGGTCACATGGAGTGCCACGCAGGACCGCCCCTGCAGCCGAGAAAAAGCAAGCTAAACTAAACAGGCTGCGCAGTAATCAAAATGAAGGAAGAACCTGACTGTTCACACATTGCCAGAGACACATCTCACACATGTCGCAGCAAAAAACACAATAAAGTAATCATGTATAAATCCCCCCCTGATCAATAATCACCTTCAGGAGATATTATCCCTCGATTCTATACAGATAAAAGGAGTCACACCGTGACCCTGTCTTCTTGCGTTATCAATACAGGTATAAAAAATGAAACGATCTTACCAGAATCTACGCTGTGGAACAGGAACACGGCCTCTCAAGTTTGAAAGTGTTGTAGCATCACTCCTGACATGGACTTGAGTGATAGAAAGCAGGCAGTGAAACTCGTCAACACTGATTGCTTAAGGAGCTGTTAATATGAGTCTGGATGGGTTCTCAGAAAGACTCTACCTGCATCTCCAGACCCTAACATTCGTCAATGCTCTCACTGAGAGACTGACAAAACTACTTAAAACTCCAGTCCCATTCCGCAGAGTACTACCCTCCATAAGAGGCTACTCCGAATCTTCCGACACTTCTCTGCCATCCTCCTGTGATGAAAGGCAAAGAATGACTGGGGGATGAGGGGAGTGGGGGAGGTATTTAAGCCTTTGGCTGTGGTGTCTTTGCCTCCTCCTGGTGGCCAGGTTCTGTATTTTCTACAAGTAATGAATGAAGCAGTGGACTCTCCTCGTATTAAGATGGAAAAGGTAGTTTTGTAGCAACGTGCTCTATGACCCAAATACAATTGTGTAAGTTAAAGTGGAGAAAACAAATATAGGCCTAGACACAATTGTTACCTAATAGCATAAACCAAATTCTATATACACTTTAAAGAGAGATAAAATATATATGTGTTAACACATACTGAGAACTCTATTTTAGATAGGAGCCTCATGCACATGCCTGTAGCCTAGGTGCTGGCTGACTGCGCATGCACCGTGTGCTTGCCTGACAGTGAAGCTCATAAATGTACACACAGAGCAGTGGCTAAGTTCGCTTTGCTATAAAGACCTGGGGGCATTTTTGAGGCGATGAGCTTTAACAAACTTTATATTCCAAAGTGCATTGCAATAGTGGCTGTAAAATCCCACATATTAATGACTTTTAAATTAATTTAAAAATAGAATTATTATTTGGATGCAGCATCCTTTCATAAATAAGTGAGTCATCTGATAAAGCTGTAATTGGTGAAAATGGTGCTGAGCCAATCAGCATCGCTAGTTCCATGACTCAGCTGTGCAAGACAGCCACAGTTTCCACTCGGGACCTGCACTTCTCTGTGGCTCCGGAGTGGTACTTTACCTATGTCTTTGCAGGAGGTTAAACACATAAATGTGCAGGGTTCATGGTGATAAAATTACATGCTCTAACAAATGAGCACAACTATTTTTTTTTCACTATAATGGTTAAGTAAGATAAGACCACCAGAGTTTTCAAGTACAGTAGTTTTGAAAATAATTAATAATGTGTTAATTTTGTATGTAGGTCTTTTTTAATTCATTACATTATTGCTGACATAATACCATGCATATATATATATATATAAAAAATAATGTCCCATTAATTACACATAGACAACTTTGCTAAAGCACGTCTGCTGTGACGCAGTGTGATACTTTAACACGCATCAGACCTACCATGAGATTTTGGTGTACTGCCAGACAGCACTTCCTGAAAGAAAGAGTTAATCTGATTTATGTTCGGCCACATGCAGCTTTGCTTATTTTCACGTGTTGTTCTTCCCAGAAAGCTTAACATCAGATAGAAAAGAAATTCATGCACTAATTAGTTTTTTTTTTTTTCTCATGCTCAATCTCTCTTTTTCAAAATTACCTTGATAGGACTATTTTTTTTTTTTCTTTTTCACAATCACCATCTGGTCCTCAGTTAGCAAACTATTGTCACAATGTGGAGGATTAACTCTGTGAAAACCTTTGAGGAAGACAAGAGAAAAGAAAGAAAAAGAAAGAAAACTAAAGCAATCACCTACTGAACTGCAAAAAAGAAAAAAAGAAAAAAAAGGTTTTTAAAAAACTGGACCAGTGTCATTAAACATACAACATTAGCAGAAGAAAAAAAACTGATGTGTTACCTTTTTATTTTTTCATTTTTATTTGTCAGTTTATTAAGTTAATGGCACTGTTTTTACTAATTTTATTAGCAAATATAAAACAGAATCTGAAGTTAAAATTGATTGATGTTAACAAGTTAAAGGGACATTAAATTCTTAATTAATCACTTCATTGCAAAAGATCAGCATACAAAATATGTTAGAAATATAAACAAATAAGTGTTTGCACTAATCGACCAATAACGTTCAAGCATGTTGCAGAATCAGCTCTTTTCATAAATAAAATATCAGTAAAAGGGGGCAAAATAAATAAAAGTGTATTGCAACGTTTTTATTGCACACAATTAAAGATTTTTTGGGGGGGGGCATTAAAATGGAAATTGATTATAATTTATAGGGGCATTGTGAGATGTTCTTAGGAAATGTATTGCTGATAATATATAAAACAAACCATTGAATATTTACTAATATATAATGCTCTTTTAAGATTAAAGGGGCATTACGGTATTTTGCATATTCAACTTATAAAGCAACAATTAAGCACAACATTGCAAGCGGTCTGTCTACAAAATAAATGTTTTAAAAGCAATTAAATCTGTCACTTTTCTCACAAAATTTGCATTGTTTTGCCGTTCAGTGACAAACCTCTTGGAAGGCCTCTTGAGTATATTAAACCTGCTACCATGAGTGTAACTACAGGTGTCTCAGCTGAGAGCAGGTCCACACCTCTAGGGAGGCCCATCTGGCCCTACAACAGTGGTTGTGTCAGTAAAAGCTTGTACTCCCCTGAGAAACAGGACTCACAATGTGAAGAAAGTGGATTTGACTTTTCAAATGTTGTGCCAGGGTTTCCAAGATGGCCACCCCAGTGTTCTTTTACTAAACACGTGCCACTATTTTTTGTAAAGCAAGCGCCTATACTCTGGCATGGACCAACCAAGGTGGAAGGATGGGTCACAGTCACACAGATGAAGCTCCTTTTGCACCTATGTGACTCCTGGCTCAGTTTCTGTTGATTGCAAACAGCCATAAAGGGCACTGTAGAAATGAAAGCTTTTGCTCAGGGACCCATTGAGCTCAAGTTATGCTAGTACCTAGTATCTGCCTGATAGATACTGTTGTCACCAACTGAACTCTCATCACAAATTATGTATTTTAGCTCTTGTTGAAGAGCAATATTATTATTATTATTATTATTATTATTTAGTTAAGAGAAATTAAATGTAATTTGATGTATCCCTTTGTAACCATTTTTTGTTTTGTATGCCTTGGAAGAGTCCTTGACAATTCTAGACCTCAGTCCCATTTGTACATAGTCTGGTTGACATTGTGGGCTAAATTTATTAAGCTGCATTTGCAGCTTTTTGGGCTATGTGGAGCACTGCCACATATTTAAGAAGAAACCACCTCTTTTTCCTCTCCGCCAACCTCAGATATGGCGAGATCAATAACCCCAACACTCGCTCATTCGGGATGATTGATATTCAATTAGTTGCACCGGAGCAGGGAACAACATTGCACAAGAATCCTTTTGTGTAATTTTAAATTTTGATGTGCAGGCGAGTGGCGATTGCAGGGGGACAGGTTCACTTACTTCCTGCAGGGATAGTAAATAGTCCTGTGTGTGTGTGTGTGTGTGAGAGAGAGACATTTACATTTATTCTATATTAGCTAAATTGGTTAAAACTTTAAAGAGACAGTAAACACAAAATAGTTCTTCTGTGATTCAGACAGAGCATACAATAATAAAAAAAAAGTTTCCAATTTACTTTTGTTATCAAATTCCTCCTCATGGTATTTTTTTGTTGAAGAGATAGCTAGGCAGCATGCACAGACCTGAAGCACTAGATGACAGGAAACAGTGCTGCCATCTAGTGTTCTTGCAAATGTATAACATTCTTGCAAAACTGCTGCTATATAGTGCTCCAGACACATGCACGCTCCTGTGCTTATGTCCCTGCTTTTAAACAAGGGATTACAGGAGAATGAAAAATATTTGATAATAGTAATAAATTGGAAAATTGTTTAAAATTGCATGCTATCTGAATAATGAAATATATATATTTTTAACTATACCAGCCATGCTAGTAAAATAAGGGCTATTTGAAAAAGGTACCAGAGAAATATTCCCATTATTTCTCAGCTTCAGCCTACAGCTAGAACCAGCATACCTTTCTCCTGCTCTGATTAGCTGAATAATCAGCGCCCCAGACAATATGTTTGAACGACATGGGCTAAAGCAGGACCAGTAAATACAGTAGATTTGCATATTTGACAAATGCATGATAAAAAGACAATGCAATAGCACTTAGTAGTAGATTTTTTTTCTGACAAATTTCAAAGTTATGGCTATTTCCACTCCTCCTGTATCATGTGACAGTCATCAGCCAATCACAAATGTATATGTATATTCTGTTCGTTCTTGCACATGCTCAGTAGGAGCTGGTAACTCAAAAAGTAAAAATATATAAAGGCAGTGCACATTCTGTTAAAGTAAATCTGAAAGTTGTTTAAAATTGCTTGTTCTATCTGAATCATGAAAGTTTAATTTTGACTTGAGTGTCCCTTTAAATCCTGGCCTACTCGGGCGCTCCAAGGGCTGGTACTGACAAGATACACTAACCTATATTAACACAGACTACTAATTTCCCAACACAAATGTCATTCTTTGTTGTTCAGATGTTAGGAGTTTCTGCACAACATCAAAACAAATAGATGTACATTATTCAAACAAGATTTGAAGCAACAAGCCAAAACCGAAGCTGTATTATCCTTGAAATAGACTCCTCTTCCTTTGTACCCTACAGTGTTTGTTAGAAGTTGGAATTTGATACGCCTGCCTTGTGCAACCACTTCCTGATCGTCACGCTCCTTTTATTGAATGCTAAGCACCTATTGTTATTAAACAAAGAATGCTATTTTAGGATGTGTCCAGGGTGCATTCACAGGATATTACTCAAAAGCAGAGTAGACAGAAACACCTCAGATGGGGGAATAAATCATTCCATGTTCAAATATAAGTGTATATTTATACAGCAGAGTCAAACAATTTGTATTCCTATTATGCCTTTTTAGTTGTGCAAGCCTAAAGGTAAGTTTGGTTTGATTTGGTGAAACAAGCTTATTCAGCTATTTTTTATGTCACTATTGATGCTGGTGTTGTCCTCTACAGTCAGGTCAGGAAGCAAGATGAAGAAGAGATTTTTTCTATGAACTGGAATATGCAACTGGTGTTGTGCTCAGTGTAACAGACTCCAAATGACAGACAAATATGAGTACCCAGTATCATGGTTTTACATACTGGTATATGGAAATATATACGGCTAAAGCATAAAGTGAAGGTACATTTTGTTCTATTCCAAAGTAATTATCTACATTGCAGCAGAAATAAATGTCACTTTCATTCATCAAATTTTATAATTTTATGGTTAATATGAGTTTTCGCCGTTATTATTTTCTATATCTCAACAGTCAAATTCAACCCGTAATAAAAAATTGTTTTGGTGGTCACGTTTTTACACCAGCCAATTGACTTTCTGGCCGTTAGGTGGCCGTGATTTGACTTCATCGCCATCTTACACGCTCTGCGCATGAGTTAGTTTTTTCCCACTCCCTGAAAAACAAAGCACGGCCCCCGTTTCGCGCATGCTTACTGAAAATTTTCTTATTTACACAGCATTACGTAGCAAAAACTGGCATTAACGCATCGGCGATGATGTTTTGCGCATGCGCAGTGGTTTCCTTTGCCGTGCACAAGCATTGAAGACATGTATAGAGTGGGTGGGACCGCTCTATACGTCATAAGCTAAGAAATAAGGAAATGGATCATGGGAGGAGTTTATAACGGAACGGGAGGGAAGAACAACATACATTTATTACAGAAATATTTAATGTTGCCCAGAAAATAAGTTAGCGACTGTATATTTCACAAGGTGCTTGATTAAATACTGCTTGCAGAACGAGCAAACTTTACCTTCACTTTAAATGTTGTTGCGTAGAATATGTCTATGTAACAAATGCAATTGCACATGTATTTTATTGCATAGAATTGCTTGTGGTAAACATGCAAAGACTGGAGATGCATAGAGATGATCTATCAAACATGTGTATAACAGCAGTATGCATAATAATCTATCATACAAGAGAAAACAGATACCGGCACACTGTCACCAACCTTATAAGAAGATTGGGAATTTTAGTACCACATTTTGGTCATAGCATGCACGTCATATACTCATGTCAAGGAACCTCCCATATCTAATATATCTAAGGGATATGAAACCCAAAACTTGTCGTTTGTGATTTAGACAGAGCATGCCATTTAAAAAAAAAGTTTCCAATATACTTCTATGATCAAAGTTGCTTTGATCCAATGATATTCTGTGCTGAAGAGATACCTAGGTAGATATCTGGAGCACAATGTGGCAGGAAATAGTGCTGACATCTAGTGCTCTTGCAAATGGATAACATTCTTGCAAAACTACTGCAATATAGTGCTCCAGAAAAGGGCCGGCTCTTAACTATACATTACTGCTTTTCAACACCAAAAGAATGAAGAAAATTTGATAATAGAAGTAAATTAGAATGTTGTGTAAAATTGCATGCTCTATCTGAATCATGAAATAAATATTTTGGGTTTCATATCCCTTTAAATATATGATGCATTTTAAAGGGACACTCAAATCAAAATTAACTTTTATGATTCAGAAAGAGCATGCAGTTTTAAGACACTTTTCAATTTACTTCCATTATCAAATTTTGCAGTCTTTTTATATTAACACTTTCTGGGGAACAAAATCCTACTGAGCATGTGCACAAGCTATCAGGGTATACGTATACTAGTCTTTGATTGGCTGATGTCTGTCACATGATACAGGGATAGGCACCCACTTGATCAACAATTTCAGAGATAAACAAATAGGGGATGCTAGGTAACTCT
This sequence comes from Bombina bombina, assembly GCF_027579735.1. Taxonomy (NCBI): domain Eukaryota; kingdom Metazoa; phylum Chordata; class Amphibia; order Anura; family Bombinatoridae; genus Bombina; species Bombina bombina. The sequence goes on from NC_069500.1 coordinate 1,029,317,917, forward strand.
GTCTACTTATTGAAAAGCAAAATGAAAAAAAATAAACCTGCACATAATCCTGATATTAATGAGCACAGGTAAGTATAAAAGCAATATCCAGCTATATTTTTACAAACAACACTAAGATAAAAACAGATTGCATCCTAGATGCAGGAAAGTAATTTCTAAATTGTTACACATTGTTACACACTAGTTATATTAATCTAGACATCAGCCTAAAGGGGGGAGGGTTACATGTTCTCCACTTTAAGGTGTTTGCAATGGTCTATTTTACCTGCCGAAGTGTATTTGTTTTTGTGCCTTTATTTTGTCATTTGAAAAAGATGTTTTTGCCAGCAGAAATCACCACCTATATTGAAAATATAAATAACAAACATATTGTAGAACATATTGTAAACAGGAGACAACAGCACTCATCTCCCAGTGGGCTGTGAAACACAGATATTTGAATCTTAAATAGCTGGTTGTGTCCAGCTATAATTAACATTTGAATACTTAACTATGCTTAGACATTGCTAGCATTATCATGTCTGTTTTATATACAGGATCAGTACATTTTTATGGATGTGTCCTTGAGAAAAACATGTGATGATTTCTATGACCAAAATCAGATATTTCAAATACAAAAAATAAACACAAATGAACAATTTCCCATACACTTAATACCCAGCAGTAAGAATAGCAAGTCATTTGGAACACTTTCAGGAGAAACTAATTTTATAGTACAGTTTCACTATGAAGTTTTCCCCATACAGATTAAAGGGACAGTCTCTTTGAAAATGTTTATTGTTAAAAAAAATAGATAATCTCTTTATTACCCATTCCACCGTTTTGCAAAACCAACACTGTTTTATTAATACAATTTTTACCTCTGTGATTACCTTGTATCTAAGAGTCTGCAGACTGCCCCCTCATCACCTTTTTTTGACAGACTTGCATTTTAGCCAATCAGTGCTGACTCATAAATAACTCCATGGAAGTGAGCAAAACTGTTATCTATATGACACTGTTTGTATGGATGACAAAAGTACTTTTCCCTCGTGATTTTGTTTCAAATGTATATGTTCAATAAGGTAATTTTAGAGCACAGAGCACTGTAAAGGTCACCTAGGAGACAAGTATGAGTCATCACCAGCTATCAGAAGCGCATAACACCCCTGGTGTAAACAAGGGTAATTAATTCTTTCATAGGAGTTGTTTTGAGTGTGTATATTGTATCCTCATTTACATTCACTCTTCCCCATATAGTAAATACTAAATGATAGAAGTATGAGACTGCCCCTTCTTTCAAAAATAGGGTCTCATGAGCTGTGAGCAGCATATTGATGTGATCTGGTCTCTAAAAGACCCTGCTCCTACTTAACAAACAACTCTGGTGCCTATTTGGGGTAGGTGATTACCATTACCATAGTGATCACCTGCAAATTAGAGGTTTAGGGTCAATTGGGACCCCTCATTAAAAAGACATATTTCTTCACTAATCTATGGCTTGATTGTAATTTAGCTTCTTATCTAACTTATTTTTCTTTTTGTTTTAATGTAAGATTGTTTTGTTGTGTCAATTGTATTATTTGGATGTATTTTTTGCAAAGCATTAAAAGACTATTAAAAATTTAATTTTGTGACTAAAATTGCAATTTATTTGCAGTCTAAGCACACACCATTTGAAAAGCCTCATCTTATCTCATTTACTGAAGCCAGTTAGAAAAATATATATGCATAAGCTACTACAGTGATTGGCCAATTACTTTGTAGAATAAAGGGTCAGAGTTCAGCATCCTCTAGGACAGTGTTTTTCAACCAGTGTGCCGTGGCACACTAGTGTGCCGTGAGAGATCCTCAGGTGTGCCACGGCAGACTGACAACAGTGTGACATATTTTTTAAACTTTGCTTGTTTTTTACTCCCAGTGCAGGGGTAGTTTGTAGGAGGCATGGCATAACAGCACAATACATACAGTATGTGTGTGTTTGTGTGTATGTGTATATATATATGCTGTATTAGGCTACAATGTGTGATTTTTTTAAGATTTTGGGATGGTGGTGTGCCACAGGATTTTTTAATGTAAAAAAGTGTGCCACGGCAAAAAAAAGGTTAAAAATCACTGCTCTAGGATACACTAAAGGCTCTTTTTTTTCCTGAGTCTTACAGGAAAAGCAGGCAAATAAATAATGAAAGTAAATTACAGTGTCATGATTTTGTCCGTTCATCGCCGTGTCACCGCGGCTCCCGGATCTTCTCTGAGTGAATGACGTCACGTTGCTTAGCAACGTGACGCTTCCTCGACACACCCCTCTGATGACGTCGCCGCTCCTGCCTTTAAACCACGGCGGGAGATCTTACTCGGGGCCCGTTTGTTTGTTCCCCTTGGAGTTTGTGAGTACCATACCTAATTCTGTTCTATATTCCTGTGTACCGACTTCTGCCTGCCTGACCAAGCCTTTTGCCTAAACCCTATTTCTGATGTTTGGATACCGACTTCTGCCTGCCTGACCTTGCTTTTGCCTTAACCCTGCTACTGTTATTTGGATACCGACTTCTGCCTGCCTGACCTTGCTTTTGCCTTATTCTACTACTGATGTTTGGATGCCGACTACTGCCTGCCTGACCTTGCTTATGCCTTATTCCACTATCTTTTCTTGGGTAACTATAAACCTGCTTAAAGGGACATTTACTTTTACAAGCTGCAAAAGAGAACTTTGCCTTTCTGTTTGATATAAGCCTGATTAAAGGGACTTTACTTTTTCAAGCTGCAAAAGAGAACTTTGCCTTTCTGTTTAAAGGGACTTTACTTTTTCAAGCTGCAAAAGAGAACTTTGCCTTTCTGTTTAAAGGGACATTTACTTTTACAAGCTGCAAGAGAGTACTTTGCCTTTTTGTTACAAGCCTGCTTAAAGGGACATTTTCTAAACTGCAAATAAGAGCATTATCTTTGTATTTTTCTAACCTGCTTAAAGGGACGTTTTTTCCTTTGTGGCTTCCCTGCATACTGGAACAATTATTATTTTTTGTTATCATTATCATCTGTTTCCTGAGTGGGTCACGTCCTGGTTATTTCTCAGTGTGCTAGCGTGTGTTTTCTATTCACGCTAGCAGTTGGGTTGCATCCCGGACTGATTCCTAAACGGCTGACATACAGTCTATTATGGGCAATTAATGGAACATGAAATCTCATTTTTTTTTACGATTCAGGTAGAGTAGCGGTGCCCACACTTTTTTGTGTTGGGATCTACTTTTCAAATGACCAGCTCAGCGAGATATACCCACTAAAAATGGGCTGGCTCCTAAGCTTACATTCCTGCTTTTTCAAATAAAGATGCTCAGAGAATGAAGAAGAATTGATAATAGGAGTAAATTAGAAGGTTGTTTAAAATGGCATGAATCATGAAAAAAATAAATAAAATGTGTGTTTCATATCCCTTTAAGGATGCATGATTAAGCAACACATGAATATGCAAAAGCATAAAGATACAACAGATTAATCCGGACAACAAAAGTAGCACTGACGGGGGGCGGAGCCAACAGCCGGGACAGCCAGACGTGCATTTTTTGAGCTCCTAGGCCTAATCTGGGAAAAAGTATTCGTTTTTAGCAAAAGTCTGCACTAATTTCATATATACACAGCTACTGACCTGTATCTACCCTGCCTAAGTCGAAATATATGTCTAACCTGAGGATTAACAAGTCTTACTTGAGGAAAATGCTACACTACAGGTGGCAAGATTTCTGGGCCCACCCTTCCAGCTACCGACTTCTGTCTCTGTTGGACTAAACCAAGGGCACTCAGCAACATGGTAGAGAGTAATGGACTAATATATGCCCTATTGCAGGACTTGGAACAGCAGGCGGCAAGCTGCTTTGCTGATCTATCAGCCACGCTAAGATCGACTATGAGGGGGTCAATCAGCGGTGTGGTATCTAACGAGGAGCCTGGAGTTGCACAGCTAGCATTAACTAAGGAATACTCACCCGAGAAGCCTCATCAACCCCCTCTACCGAGCATCTGTTGTGAGGAGTGGGAGGGCGCTCCGCTGGTTTCCTGCGCCCCGCTCTGCATTGCTGGCTTGGTGCCTAGTGTGATCGTCCCTGCGCCTCTGGAGTGGGCCCTGCAGAGGGAGGAAGCAAGTGAATCCCCCGTCCCCAAATTGTACCTCACCACTGGAGAGGTGAATCGTCTGCCTATAGCACATGACCGGGGAGAGCTGTCAGAGTGGTGCGGTAGGAGAAGGGGGCCGGCGCTGCTATTACCTAAGCCCAGCAAAGCTCAACCTTATGCCTTGGATGTGTCCGGCGTTTTATTCTCGCGAAGTCATACCTTTGATATCCCTAAGCCACCTGGAGTACACTCTCATAAGCAACATGGTGGTCGGTTAGCGGACATACTTTCTGACCTCCCGGTTGGCAATCTGACGAAAGTAGGTGTAGGATAAACTTCTGTTTCCAAAGCGAAACCTTCAGCACATATGTTGACATTTCCCTCTGAAATTTTTCGCTATTCTATGTTCCTGCACATGAATATTAAGAGACACTGGATTCTATGCTTCTTATTTTTGACAATCTAACATGCATTGGCTAACAGATATGTGACCAGTTGAAAAATATCCAATGTACACCTTTACACAGGGCTCATCTAATATATCTGTAAGCTCATTTTATTAAGAGATTCCTAGTTACTCTCATGTCTACTAACCTACCATCTACATAGGGTTTATGCTATCAGAGAACCCCATACTATGTTCTTTATATTGCCTGGCCCTCCAGCATGACGCAGATATAGACTACTGTGGCAGAATACATGTCTTACACATTTGTTTGTAATATCTCTATCGTACAGGACTCAAGTTTAAGAATAGGCTATCTATAGCTCTAGCTCATGTTTGATATTATTATGTTGTCATATATATTTGTTCTACTGCTGGCTCAATTTTACATAGTTAATCCAGATACCCAATGATATATATGGACAGGTTATATTAATATGTAACATATAAACTCATCAGTAGATACTTCACTACATACTAGCCGGGAAGCATGGTATGCTGATGAGTGCTAGATGAAATATTAGGTCATCATATTGTATTTGAGTCACTTATGTCACTATTTCATTATACTGTAGTCCTTTATTTTTCACTCACTATGTTATATTTGGGTGGCTATGTTTTTTCCCCATTTGAATCTATATGCTACATGGGATTAGACACTCCTTAATTTGTGTATCTCTCAAGCTCTTTACTTAGACTTCCCTAACCTTAGAGATGCAACTGTTGTATGTATTTTTGATTTTTGTAGAGTTGGAAAGCCCACTATAGACACGCCAACTGTATATTAGGACACTATAATACCTGGGTCTATTGAGTGTCTCCTTGGGAGGGTTCAGCATGTTAACCTAAACCTGCCCCGCTGGTTGCGGCCGAGCCAGCGGATTTGGTATTGTTCACAGGTGTTAAAGAACATTATGTGATTATGGAATTATGCCCTTCTAACACTACCTCTACTCTGACTCATGGAATTCTATCTACATATTTTCCTCGTCTTATTATTTATTTTTTGTAATGAGAAAGTTGCGTGCTATTAATATGTACGGGAAACTGTAATGCATACAAACTTTTATTTGCAAAATGTTATTTTTTATATGCTTAATGCTTTTCAGATATGTATGTTGAGTGTCCTTCCCTTGCAAGGAGGGTGATTCATCTTTTCTATTACCCTGCTAGCGAAGGTATTTTGGGGGGTGTAGCTACCCAGGTTTTCATAACTAGCGTACTTAAAAGAATAATGTGTGGGTACAGAACAAATGAAGTCATATGAATAGAAAGGCCCCGCTGGAGCTTAGTACTTAGATACAGAGTAGGTAAATCAATAAGATATATAGAGCCATTGGAGACCAAAAGCAGCTGATAGATCTACACTGTCTATATTCAAACCATCTCCCCCCCCTCCGGGTTAACGTGAGTTCCTGGGGGGTTATATTAGCCATTCATCCAACGTGGTGAATTTTCTTTTGCGGTATTAACCCGCTTCCTCACATTTACTCAGATTTATAATTCATGCCCATAAGGGGTTATATATCATACTATTCACCTCCAGCGTCATAATATATCAGGGATGGGTTCAAGAGTGACCTACAGAATTGATTAGGGGGTATATAAAAACGAAAAACTTGAGGTTCTTTAGCTAAATATGTTTTAATGGTTGTATATCGCAACTTGTTCAAAATTATTTTATGGAATCTATACTCATGTAAATGTTATGTTCATGTTAGAACATATTTTGCATTTCAATGTTATATGATCAAACCTCAATAAAAAACTATGATTAAAAAAAAAAAAAAAAAAAAAAAAAAGTAGCACTGACTTTAATTCGGGTTAATGAGCAAATCCTCGAAGCATGTTACAAAACACTGCATTCAAATTACTGCCTTTACTTTGCACTGTGGGATTGGCCTTATATAACCCAGTGAGGCTTACACAAATAAATTAAAATAGCACGGCCCATTTCTTACCGGGTCAACATGTTCATTTGCCAGACATCAATCAGACTTGTACCTTTAGCATAGCACAGCAGCCTTCATCTTAACTTTTTCTGTCTATTGACGCTTAACTTCCTAACTATACTATACCGCCATATCCATTGGGAGAGTACTCACTCAATCATGCTTTTGATAGGCCAGTTTTGTTGTCGTTAAAAAATCATCTACATTGATTGGTTGAAATCGATGTCCCTCAACATCCACTCCAGGAGCACTTTTCGTGTCCGACCATCAGACTGTTTAATAACCTGCCCTTTCACACACTGTGGTAGATAAAGCGGTATCCCTAGTAACCATACTCTACTCATGCCCCAGTGTTGAGATTGTGCAACTTGACCACATCATTTTGATCTCATCTCCGCCTTCGGAATCTACTGGTAGATCCTGATCTACCTATTGGGCACCCCTGATGTAGAGCATACAATTTTAAACAACTTTCCAATTTACTTCTGTTATCAAAATTGTTTCATTCTCTCTGTGTTTTTTTTTACACCTGCTCACCTCTCCATAAAATACCGACACATCTTCTTCAGAATCATCAGTTCAGGATTTGCAAAAACAGTCATGTTTTTATGGTCCTGTCTTAGATCCCTAAATGTGTTTTCTAGATCTCTGTATAATAGGCTGCTCGAGTGAATTTCCCAGAATTAGTACTGTCTCATCCTTAGACATGTAAGTACCCTTGTATAGTGCTGCATACTATGTTGATGCTTTATAAAATTATAGATAATTATAAAGTAATTAAAACTGTAAATTTGTTAGAATTTTTTTCTATTGTTTTGCAATCCAGGGACAAAGCTTTGCACATGTTTATCTAATCCACATTGCGGACAATTAATCACAGCTATAAATGAGCTCCAGCACTGATCAAGCAATGACTGTGTAGAATGTTGCAGGGTAAGGGTTAAAGGGACAGTCTAGTATAAATTAAACTAGTTTCATTATTCAGATAGGACTTTTAATTTTAATCAACTTTCCAATTTACTTTTATCATCAAATTTGCTTTTTTCTCTTGGTATTCTTAGTTTAAACTAAACATAGGTAGGCTCATATGCTAATTTCTAAGCATTTGAGGGCTGCCTCTTATCACAGGGTTTTTAAATCTCTTTTCAACACAAAGAGACAGAAAGTACACGTGGGCCATATAGATAACACTGTGTGGCACAGGGAGTTATTTAAGATTTAGCCCAATATAATGCTAACTGCAAGACAATAGATAATAAATAGTCACAGTCATGTGATCAGGGGGCTGGAAGAAGGTTCCTAGATACAAGGTAATCACATAGGTAAAAAGTATATTAATATAACTGTGTTGGTTATGCAAAACTGGGGAATGGGTAATAAAGGGATTATCTATCTTTTAAAACAATAACAATTCTATGGTAGACTGTCCCTTTAAGGATGCTGCAGGTCGCACTTCAGACTCTCTGGGGGCAGTAGGCTCCCCCAACAAAACACACACACAATTTTCACATTTAAATTATAGAAAAAGCTGGCAAAGTACATGTTGCAAAGTTTTATGTTCCACATATTTTATGGAAAATTTGTGTTTGCTAAAGAATGTTGATATTAATTTCATAAATAAATGTGCAGAAAAACATCTACATAAAAATATGGATTATGGAACAAGTAAAAAGGACCACATACACATATGTACCCTGAAAATGCCTTTTAAAGTTTAAAGTGAATGTAAAGTCACCCTTGCTAATCGTCATATTATTAATCATCAAAAATAAGGGTGACTTTAATTCATCGTTTTGTTATTTATTATTTCTAAAGGCATAAATTTACCTTGATATATGTTTATTCTGTGCCTCGATTCCTCCGCCCGCCATTTTATCCCAGTTTTGCATTTTGATTGACAACAGGGATTTCAAATCAATATTCCCACCCCGGGGCGTTCAACCCTTTTTTTTGTAACGTCATACGCTTCTGCGCATGCGTTAGGAAAAATTTTCAGCTTTAGAAGCGATGCACGTTTAGAGCTTCTGGGAAGATTGAGAGTGGCCGAAGTAAACGCTTGCGCAAAGTAAGTTTATTTTTTTCAAACGCATTCACAGATTTCGGCAATTATAATGTAAAGCATGCGCGTTGTAAATTACTCACGGGTACGCACTTTACAGATACGTACTGAGCGGGTGAGACCGCTCTATACGTCACTATGTTCAGATACAGGAAGTTGCGAGTAGGAGGAGTCCGGGTGCGAACGGATCAATTCTTGGTTAATAAAATATAACTAAAACTATTCATTTATTTAAAAAAAAAAAAAATGCGGTTTAGATTGTTATATGTTGATAAATCATTACCCTAAGTAAAGGCTGCTAAAATTGACATGCACTTTAAGTTTTATAGATCCTCCCAAATATTTATGAAGGGGAAATGTATAATAAAGACGTTGTTCTTTATTACCCCAAATAAGCATTCCATCATATACTGAAACATATTGGAGCATCAGCTGAAGGTATTAATATATTATTTCTTTCATTTCCATGCCTCATTGTGAATTTATAGCCTCTGTGGTTGTCTGTTTGGCTTTATTAAACAAAATGCCGGCGGACACATTCTGAAGTAGAGAAACTGTCCGTCTACAATCGCCACTTGTGATGCAGCATTGTGTGACAAAATTTAAGCTATGTTGCGCAATGCTGCCCCTGCACAGAGCAAGACATGGCAGTCAGTTACAATAAGCGAGTGTCAGGGTGATTTATGTTGCCACCTCTGAGGTGGGTGAGAGAATAAAGAAGTATATTAGATTTGTGTTTGAAGGCTCACTCTTGCCTCAAAAGCTGTGAATGCAGCTTAATAAAACTTCCCCAATCAGATTCTATGACACACAGTTAGGGGTACCACTATTGATTACACTATAGATAACCATTCTTGTATTATGAAAACACAAATGCCTTACCTTAAATGTAGTAAGTCATTTCTTCCCTCAGTTCATAGTGGAGGCATTGGCTAGTGAGATCAGGCCTGCGTATAGGCATTTTAAATAACCACTCCAGAAGCTTTAAGGGCCACTCTAGATCTCTGGGGCATACTAGGTCTAAAGCCTGTAGGTAGATATAACAACAAGGATAGAATTGGTAAATGTTGCCATAGAACGACACAAGAAAATGAAATGTTCTGCAGTGAAAACAATGTAATAATCATAATCAGGGGTGTATTTTTGCCTAGGCAAACAAGGCACTTGCCTAGGGTGGCAGATTTTGGGGGAGCAGCACTATTTGAGTCTTACTACACACACTGTACTACACACACACCATAAACGCACACACTCACCTAGGGCAGCACAGATCCTAAATATGCCACTGATCATAGTGCATTTGAATCCTGAGCGGAAGAGATTTTTACAATAATAGTCTAATCAGAATCTCTTTTCAATACAACTCTAACACCCCAGCCCCCCCAACAAAATGAACCCCAAAAGATTGGACTCCCACAGCAACAAATCTAACCATTTTTGCAATACTCACCCCACACTGAGGGAACTCCACCACCACCACCAAAGAAAAGAAGGAAAGATGTGGTGGGGAGACACTCCTCTGATTAGTTATTTTTTTATTTTGTTGCATAGTGCAATACCACATATAACTTAGAAGGCAGCACTAATACGTCTAATAGAACAAGTCCTTAGCAATATCTGGTGCCTTGTCAGTATATCCCACTAAGTCCTCTAATGTCCAATAGAAAACTGATCCTTTCTTGGTATCCTTTGTTGAAAAGCATACCTAGGTAGGCTCAGGAAAAGCAGTGCACTACTGGGATCTAGCTGCTGATTGGTGGTTGCAATATTGTCATGTGCTCACCCATTGTGTTAGGCAAGCTTGGATATTTGTTTTGGACAATTGAATGTTAAGAATGAAAATCTATTAAAATTCAGTAATCAAATTAGTATATTGCAGAGTTTTTTTTCCATATGGTATATATATGATTTATCATTTTATATTACCATCTCAAAGTGTTTAATGTACATTTAAAAAATAAAAATAGGGGGGCGGAGCCTGACTGGCGACGAAGATGGACCCTTAGCTAGTGAGCTCCATGCAGAGGCAGAGATAAAAGGTTATAGCTCAGTCGGGGATGAGCTGAAAGATTATATATTTGATCCGGCTACAAGTAATCCGCATTGGAGGATCTGGTCCTTGAGGTCTGAACGGCTGACAGAGTGATATGACCTGACACGGCTGGGAAATAACTCCCGGTAAACCACCAACTGCATCCATCTTAACCCGCCATGTGGAGATGATCAGATAACACAATCGGGCACATCCAGCACAGCAGCTACACAACGGAAGGGAGGTAGGAGATCAGAATCGGCTATTAGCCCCTCTGTATGGTCGGGTTGTTCACTAAACAGAAAGGGATATAAGCCTAGGTGAAACACGCTGCTTCAGACACTACTGTACGCACACAGCCATTCGGCACTGCAAAATCAGGCCCGCACCAAATACGCCGACACAATGGACACATATAAAGCTGGGGGCGATAATTTTATTCCTGATCTCTAGTGAATCCCAAAAGCAACTGATGGTGCCAAGTCAAAACTGGCTTGGAAGGCCCTAACTACGTCACACATGGCGAGAGGCCAGAGGCCAGCACCCTGACTACCCACGCTGCTAACAGAGAAAGCTACACTCCATCTGAAAAAACACACAACTGAATTACTGAACATATCCACTAAAGCTAGAAGCACTATTGGGTCTTGACGGGGACCCCCAGAACCTCACCTGCAGTTAAAAAGACTTATCTTAACTTACAGAGAGTACGACTCTCCACTACACCATAGAGACAAGAGACACAACGAATTGATATGCTCAAGGGGAAGCTCATTTTATTAGAAGCCATGTCAGTTAGGAAAAATAACAAAAACCTTACGGTAGGGAAAAACACTCCGTCTAGTCTGTTTTTTAAGCCCCAGAGAAATTAAAAGGTAACTGAGACCCATGAAGAGGCCACAGAGGGAGAATCTGACAGCGAGATAACAATGCAGGTGTGCAAGGAAAATTTAACACCAGTACCGAAAGCAGACATTAGATCTCTAGTCTCAAAACAAGATATAAATGTAAATTTTAAAAAGATGTGGGAGAAAATTGACGCCATTCAAGCCACAGTTACAAGCAGTCTGGCAGAGATTAAACATGACATCCAAGACCTGGGGACAAGGGTGGCGACTCTAGAAGTTAGTGAAAACCAAAGAGAAGAAGATATGCTTACTCTCTCTCAGCAAGTTACAACGCAACAACAGGAACTCGACAGTATACAAGAAAAAATGGAAGACATGGAAAATTGGAGTCGCAGATGCAACATCAGACTTAAGGGAATACCGGAATCCATAACTCCCCCAGAACTTCAGCAATACCTCAAACAACTTTTCCAGGCTATCACAGGTCAAACAGTGGAAAATAACTTTCAAATAGAGAGGGCACACAGCGCCCTCAAGGTGAAGCCCAAAGGAGACAACCCGCAGAGAGATGTAATTGCTAAGCTGCTCCGTTTCCCTGAAAAGGAAGCTATACTGCAGGCTTCAGGAAAAAACCCAACTTTTAAATTTCAGGGCTCGGTGGTGCAGTTCTACCAAGATCTCTGCATGAGAACTTTACAGAGAAGAGGATCTCTAAGTCCACTGACCCAGATACTAAGGAAAAATCAGATCAACTACCGCTGGGGATTCCCATTTTCGCTGCAAATATCCCATGAGGGGAAAACCCTGATGCTTAAAGATCAACAAGACATACCAGACATCTGCTCCTACTTAAAACTGGCCACCCCTGACCTGCCTACTGAGACAAGAGATCACAGAGGAAACAACACCACCCAAAGAGACAACTCCAAAGGGAGCTCAACTTGGTCTAGAGTGACTAGGAAAAAATCAAAGACCTGAAAGTAGTAAATCTAAGAAAATTCAAGTTCAGTCGGAGAACAGATCTACATCCGACAATAAATCAGATAAGGAAACATACCCGTAGCCTAAACTGATTTACATACTTTCTGACTGATAAGACATAGGCTCTCTATGGCCAGAGACTGAACCTGTTGATAGGCTAAAGGAGGGGTTAAATGTTGCACTCAGGAGGGATATGAAATACTGGGGCCCAAGGATATACACCTGGGACCAGGGAAAGACTCCCCTACAAACTGGCTGAGGAGGGGGTTGATTGTGGGTCTCATAAATATTAAACATGAGATATACAGTGAAATGGAGTGGGCGAGGGAGGGGTCAATAGCAATAACTAAAATGCTGAAATGATGAGAAGTGGAAAATATAAATGGGAGTGTAGCTATGTTTAGCCTTAATAATTGATTATACTATGCTGATTATTTTTTTGCCATTGCGTAAGAAATGGTAAATACTGTAATTTTCATTTTTATTTTTTTTGTTCTTTTTTTCAGGGCAGGTATTTCACCTGCAGTTTCGTTATTATGTTAATATTATCTTTGTTTGTTCTTATACAGATACGGTCAGCTCTGTCTCTGGCGAGAGTGGGGGAGAAGTGTTTATGCATAAAAAGATGAGATTCCTGTGGCAAATTAGAGAGGGGAGAAAAGGTGGGAGTTATCTAGTAAAAGGTAATTGGTTTACTCCAAAAAAGACACGGACCATTAAGTAACCTATCATGAACCTAGACATAATAGTTATAACACATAATGTAAGAGGTCTTAATACCAACTTTAAGCGCAAAACTGCTTTAACACAATATCATTTTACAGACTCTGTGATACCCAAATTCTGGAGTAGACAATACCCACTCCACTACCACTCCACCTCCACACAAAAGAAAAAGGGGGTTTCTATCCTAATACATTCCTCTCTACAGTTCTCGATGGAGGAAACTATAACAGACCCAGAGGGGAGATTCCTGATAGTTAGAGGCCGAATACACAATACTCAAGTCACATTATGCAACGTCTATGCGCCAAATGAGAAGCAAAATACCTTCTTTACCCAAATATCGCACCTCTTAACACAATGGTCACAAACACGCACAATACTAGCAGGGGACTTTAACATTACGCTCCAATCTCACACCGATAGGGGAGGTCCTAACCTTTCTAGTAAACAACGCAGACATAACGCTATGGCCAGGATGGTTAGAAACTCGCTGGAAACACATAATTTGATAGATTCCTGGGAGGCCCTCTATGGAGTTACCACAGATCACACATACTATTCACATGCACATAAGTCTTACTCCAGAATGGATTACATTCTAGTTAGCCAGACCTTGACCCCTAGTGTTACTACTTCCCGGATCCACCCTTGTGTGTGGTCAGATCACTCGATAGTTCAGGTTAACCTAGCGGACATAATTCAATTCCAAAGACAACGCTCCTGGACTTACGACCCTACCACACTCAAGACCATAGACATACATAATAAAACTCTCAAAATTCTGGAGGAATATTGGCAACTTAACAAAGGTACAACTAAAAACCCTACATATGCATGGGCAGCACACAAACCGTTCATTAGAGGCTTTCTCATTAAGGAGAAAGTAAGACTCACTAGGACAGCACACGAACACACGAATAAATTACAGAGAGAAATAGCTGCATTAGAAACTAAACATAAACAGACAGCATCTGTTGTTGTATTTAAACTACTTCAAACCAAAAGACAGATCTTGTCCAAAATTTTAGATGACACCGCAATTAGAGCTACCCAAAAACTAAAAGCGAATTATTTCCTATATGCCAACAAGCCAGACAGATATCTAGCATACAAATTAAGAGAGAGGATAAAAATGAATGCTATCCCAAAGCTAAGACAACAGGATGGCTCCCTTACCTCAAACCCATATGAAATAGCGAACTAGTTCGCTTCATATTATGCCCAATTATACGACGAACAGAAGGTTGAACAAAACCCCAACACACAGCAGTTACTGCACCAGTTCTTGCAAAAAGCTAAGCTAAACACTATTAGTGACGAAGACAGAAAGACATTAAATTCAGAGATAACTTCAGTAGAAATCCACAATGTAATCAAAGAACTTAAACCAGGCAAGGCAGTGGGCCCAGACGGAATTTAAAACCACACTAATCCCACATATAAAGAAATTTTGCAATGATGTTATGGAAGGTCGAGAGATTCCAGCAGACACTCTTAGGGCAAAAATAGTAGTAATCCCTAAACAAGGGAAGGACCCAAAGTTAACTCAAAGCTACAGACCAATTGTCACGTGACTGTTTAGAGGCTTGACCTTACAAGCCTTCTCTATTAAGCCCCATGATCCTCTTGGCACTCTGCCAATAAATGCTGAGATTTAGTAGCAGAAACTTTGTTACTGCAAGTCTTCTACGAAAACTCCTTGGCTCTATTCCAACTGAACTTGCTAAATCTATATCCGGACTTCCAAGCTCTAGAATTAGATTCCTCCTTAACAAAGCCTACTATCAACTAAAAGCCTTTTGGAAGATACAGAGAATACTAACCGCAGCTCTGCTGTCTGCCATCAAACATCGGATTTCCACTGACTCTCCAATACCGCAGTTGCGGTCCGTTCACTCAGCTCAGCTCGTCCCATCTTGGTTGATAATAATTGCACCGGAATCCACACTTAGGAGCATCTACCACGGACTTGTTTGCTTCAGCGCATCATTTTGCTCGCTCTCACTGCACACTAGCCCGTCACGAAACCTCCGTCAGTGTATTCTCAGTGTTTACACATGCAGCTCATTGCTGCTCCTCTGCAAACCACTTTTCTCTATAAAAGACTGTGCTTAAATTGTACATACTGCTTTGTTCAACACATACCAAAGAAGAAGTTGTACTCTCTAACTCCACAAAATACAAGCATCTCTGTTTACTTCAACCTTTGTTGCTATTCCGGATAGAGGACTTTTACAAGGTCAGCTCTTGTAACCAATATTACATAAAACAGCTCTGTGTTTCTTTCTTCCTCACGGTCCATCTATCTCTGTAGTTGTGATCCAATACCTAAGTAGTTGCGACCTCACACCAATTTCCCTAATCAACCAGGATATCAAGATACTAACCAACATTCTAGCAAACAGACTTAAGAAAATAATTCCAACACTGATACATCCGGATCAGGTGGGGTTCATCACAGATAGAGAGGCACCCATGTGAGGAGAACAGTAATCCTGACGGAATTCTTGGAAAAGACGGGAACGCCTTCTCTTCTCCTTTCGTTGGATGCAGAGAAGGAGTTCAATAGGGTAGATTGGTCCTATATGTTTAGAATTTTGACAGAGATGGGCTTTGAAGGCCCTTTAATCCAAGCAGTGAGGGGAATATACTCGACACCGACAGCGATAGCCAGTGCGGCAGGTTTTCAATCTAAAAACATTGACATCTTAGGTGGCACTCGGCAGGGATGCCCCCTTTCACCACTACTATTCACCCTGTGTATCGAACCACTGGCGTCGATTATCAGAAATTCACCCGAGGTGTCGGGAGTCAAAATTAGAGACTCAGAATATAAATTATCGTTATTTGCAGACAACGTGTTGCTTACATTGACCAACCCCCTGGGCTCTTTAACTAATCTGTATAAAATCTTACAAGACTTTTCGGATGTCTCGGGATATAAAATAAATAAAGATAAGTGCGAGGCACTCCCTATAGCGATACCCCCACACACTAAGAAACTTATAGAGCTCAATTTTGACATTAGGTGGACCAAGAACCCATTGACATATCTAGGAATTAAGCTAACGACCTCATATAACACACTATATACCGTAAATTTTTAAACCCCTATTCAAAAAAATAAGGAAGGATATGAATTCATGGAGAAAGCACACTTTTTCATGGTACGGACGTTTGTCAGCCATAAAGATGAAGGTACTCCCTAGAATATTATATCTTTTCAGAGCCCTCCCTAATAAAATACCTCTGATAGAATTACAGAAGTTGCAAAAAGATCTTATCGCTTTTATAAGAGGGGATAGGAAGGCGAGAATAGCCTCTCAAGTTTTGACTCTACACAGGCAATTAGGGGGTGGGACTGCCAAATTTATTGGATTATTACCAGGCGGCTAGAATAGCTCAGCCCACACTCTTCCACAAAACATCTAAAAATATAGTCTGGACAAGATTAGAATCTGATCTAATGGGACACAGTAACATAAATGTCTTGATATGGAACCAGAGAGATAGATCTAACCACAACACATATAGATCACAAATAACCTTAGATACCCTGGCATTGTGGGACTCTTTAGGAAAACAACTAAATCTGATCCCTACCAATAAATGGATTAAACCGATCAGAACTCTTATGCCAGCTGAGACTCATAGAATAATAGGCAAATGGTCAAATAAAGGGCTATACAGAGTAGCAGACTTCATTAAGGGGGGACTCCTGATTACATACAACCACCTTAAAGAACAAATTCAACCACATAAACTACACTGGTATCTCTATCTACAGATCTCATCGGCTATCAACAGATATGATGTAACCCAATCACAACATACATACACTATACTGGAGGAAATCTGTAGATTCCCCATTAGGGGTAAAGGCACTATATCCAAAATATATCTTACAATCCAGCACTATAAAAATACTATTAAGGCGACCTTCCTCACAAAATGGGAAACAGACACACAGTTGGTCCTCCAGATAGATGAATGGAATCAGCTTCTATTTGATCCTTGTAAAGGATTAATCAGTGCAGACCTTAGAGAAAACAGTATTAAGACCGTCTTTAGGTGGTATCTTACTCCCATAAGATCATCCCACTTCGCCAAAGACAACACAATCTATTGTTACAGAGGGTGTGGGGAAGTGGGCACTTATATCCACATGTGGTGGGAATACGTTAAAATAAGACATATTTGGGACCAATTTAATGAACTCCTAGGCAAACTGTTTAATGAACCATATTCCCTCTCCATAAATAACGCAATACTAAATCAGGAATCCCCTAAATACAACTCAAGGATAAATAGATTTATTAAAATCCTATGCACGGCCACTAGGGTCTGCATCGCCAGACACTGGAAAACGGGTTCTCCTGCCTGGCAGGAAGTACTAGATAAGATACAAGATATTTATAAGATGTCAGAAATCATAGCATGGACTCAGGGGAGACAGAAGTCAGTTTCAGAACACTTGGTTTTACTGGATAACAAAGGGTAATATATAAACCTCAGACATGCCATCTGAAAGACAAAGACATATGAAGGCAGACACGAGACAAAATGGGACCATCTTCGGAAGAGGAATTCAGACCCCAAGCACCTTGACCTCTCTCTCTCGCCAGTCGTAGCCTATGGTAGATAAAGAGCCAGAATTACCTAGACAGAGCATGACCATGAATTATTGTTGACTTGTTGGTTTATAAAATTGTTTGGTTATATTTGGTTTTTTTTCTTTATGTAATTCTTATTATTTATATAAGATGTTCCATAATTAATCTTTGAGACATCACAAAGAGGAGAACCTTTGAGGGGGACTCAAATGATTATTGTACCAAGCTAGAGATAAGTAATAGATATGCCGCAAATCCTTCTGCGAAGGTAATATTGATTAAACGGAAAAAAAGCCTAAAGCACCCCTCTAGATGAAACTAAGGAAATGGACTTAAAGGAGAGGTTCCATGTTCCCTCATCCTTAGACGTTGGTGTTACAAGATCTAACTGTTAAATAGATGTTTACTGTCATATGTAAGATGGATTTATGTAACTGTTACACATCTCAGAACAAAATAGAAAGAGTTTTTATTTATAAAATAAAAATAACATTTTAGTCTAAATGAAGAACATAGGAATTTCAAGTAATTATATAAAAAAACATATTAGTTTAAAAACTATATTGCATATTTCAGGGTATTGACAAGGAAGAACAAAACAACAAAAAGTATTGGTGCACATCCAACCACTTAAGTCCACTCTTTCATGGCATATTGTATATGCTTCTGTCTGCCAAATATACTTACATAGCTTCTAATAAGATTGGGATAAACATCTCGCAATAATATTGGCTTATATTTGAGCTGCAAAAACAAATGTACTTCTATCTGCTAAATATACTTACATAGTTCAAATAAAATTGGGATTAACATCTCGCAATAATATTGATTTATATTTATGCTGCAAAAATGTTTTTGCCTGTTAAAAATGCCTTTAAATGAAATGGGATCTTAGTCACACAATATGATCATATTCTGCTAAGCCAGTCACCACTTACAAGGTGTCCCACATTAGACTGGTCCTAACACTAACCAGTTTCCACTCTGCAGCAAGTCATGTCTACACAGTGTGAATCTTTCTAGCTTATTAAGTATATCAAAATTACATTATCTGGAACACACCTGGGCTGGGTGGCGTGCATTAACCAAAGGGGAGGGATATGGTCCACACCCTATTCAAAAGATACAACAAAGGGTTTTTTTTTTGGTTAAGCACACCACAAAAGGACTGTTTAATCTTAACACACATATTGTGGGAGTGCTACCAAAGTGACCAAAACAATTACAAAACAACAAAAAGTATTGATGCACATCCAAACACTTAAGCCCACTCTTTCATGGCATATGTGTATATGCTTCTGTCTGCCAAATATACTTACATAGCTTCTAATAAGATTGGGATAAACATCTCGCAATAATATTGGCTTATATTGTGTGCTTAACCAAAAAAAACCTTTGTTGTATCTATTGACAAGGAAGGGTTGAAAAGTGTGTATGTATGTATGTATGTATGTGCATATATATATATATATATATATATATATATATATATATATATATATGTGTGTGTGTGTGTGTGTGACTGTGTGTGTGTGTCTATTTATGTGTATACACTTACATATTTACACATATAAACACATGAATAAACATATATATACGCACATGTATACATACACATAAATATATAGACATATACAGTATATACACTTCTGAGCCCTTCCCAGTCAAACACCCTGACATATACCAAATCCATTTAAACCCTTTTTAAACATTTTTTTTTAATAATAAATATTATTTGTATTAAATGTGTATATATGAATGTAATACTTTAATATGGTTTAACACTTTACTTAAAGGGATAGGAAAGTCAAATTAAACTTGCATGATTCAGATAGAGTATGTCATTTTAAGACACTTTTAAATTCACATTTCAAATGTGCTTCGTTCTCTTAGTATCCTTTGTTAAAAAATGAATACGCACATGTCATACACTAGTGGGAGCTGCTGCTAATTGGTGCCTGCACACATTTGTCTCTTGTGATTGGCTAAATAGATATTTTCAGCTTCCTGACAGTAGTGCAATGTTGTCCCTTCAGCAATGGATAACAAGAGAATGAAGAAAATTTTATAAGAAAATTAAATTGGAAAGGTGTTTACAATTGTATTTTCTATTTGAATCATAAAATAATATTTTGGGGTTTACTATCCCTTTAAGGTTTCAGATCAAGCTGTCTTCTAGTGCTGTTTTGGCTTTTGCTTGAGTGCAACCCACAATGTTCAACTTGTAATGAGTGATGTTCAGTGCGGGTGCAATATCCATCAAACGTATAGGGCACTAGGGCACTAGATAGGGATAGGGCACTAGAGGGATGTCGGTCGTGCTAAACCTACTCTGTTAATTCTGTTTCACCATGGACTTGTAATATGGACTTGTAATATCAATTTGCATGCTAGCACGTTCCAGCGATGTTTATATCGCACCCTGCACTATAAATAACGCTTCACTTCTAATCTGGGCCATAATCTGTGATTTTTTTTAATAAAAGGCTGACCAATTTTGTTGCATATAACTGAATATTCTATACTATTGATTCTGTATAGTTTACAACTGATGTGTGCATTTGATTAGCATTTTTATATTAAAGTATTTTATTGTATATGGAATTATGGGTCAGGCTGGATTTTTTGGTTAATATATATGTATGTATGCGAGTGTAGTATGTTAAAGGGACACTGAACCCAAATTTTTTCTTTCGTGATTCAGATAGAGCATGACATTTTAAGCAAATTTCTAATTTACTCATATTATCAAATTTTCTTCATTCACTTGGTATCTTTATGTGAAATGCAAGAATGTAAGTTTAGATGCCGGCCCATTTTTGGTGAACAACCTGGGTTGTTCTTGCTGATTGGTGGATAAATTCATCTACCAATAAAAAAGTGCTGTCCAGAGTCCTCAACCAAAAAACCGCTTAGATGCATTATTTTTCAAATAAAGATAGCAAGAGAATGAAGACAAATTGATAATAGGAGTAAATTAGTAAATTAAAAAGTTGCTTAAAACTGCATGCTCTATCTGAATCACAAAAGAAAAAAATTGGGTTCAGTGTCCCTTTAATATTTGTTGATATTTTTCTACAGAACAATTAATGATTTGAATCTACATTGCTATGCATTCACAGCAAAAAATATGTATTCTCTGCCCAGTATATGCATAGTATAACCTGCAATGAAACACTCCGTTGCAAAATATCTACATAAAAAAATTAAATAATTTTTACCATCTCAGAGCAGTTCAGAGACAAAAATGAAAATACTTGAGTATTTTTTATCATATATGAGGCCAGTTAGGGAAACATTAAAGTGGGCTCCTAATTTAATTAAGCAAGTTTATATGCTCAATGTTCCCAAGTTTGCAGTATGCAATCCGCCTTCTCTGGAGCTACTGGAAATACAATTCTCTGAGATAAATACTATGAAAGGAAGGCACAATTAATTAAGAACAGACATTTAGGGCTAGATTACAAGTGGAGCACTAATTTATCATGCGCTCACAAACGGGCAAATTTTCCCGTTTGCTGGCCCGCAATAAATAACAAGCCATTACAAGTGGCTGGTTATTGCTACCCCCTACCACGAGCTTGCAGTTGTTTTTTGGGGTTTTAAAGTTGACAGGTGTGGAGTGCCTTTACATTGTGGTCTATAGGAAACTGTGTGTTTCCAGTAAATATATATGCTTTTGCTTATATACATATATATTTATGTGTTAATATGTGTATATATGTATATTTTCATATATATTTACAATTTGCTGCGCTACTTACCCCCTTCGCTGTGCTAAGTTCTCAGTCGTCTCTGACAGCATGAGAACGAGGCTCCCATTGGAACCTATAAAAGCACACTCTCGTGAGCGCAATGCTTCCTAGCAATGTGAATGCGAGCTTGCGTTCCCATTGCTCTTAACTTGAAATACCAGTGCACATTAGCGTGCAGTGGTATTACTCAGTGGAGCGCTAATATCGCTTTCGTGAAAGTGATATTTAGCGCTCTACTTGTAATCTGGCCCTTAAAAGTTTCTATGCATAAGTAAAGATTTTTGGGCTGTTTGCCACATAGAAAGGTTTTTAACACCCTGATCAATGTCAGTTCTCCTACATGGAAGGAACTGATTGTTAATGATTACTAAAAGAAACAGATTAGTCTTCCTGCTGGGAAGCCCTTGTGAAAAACAGGCCTATAGCTATAGAGAATGTCTACTTGATGTAGACAACATTTAGAGAAGAAATTGCCTTGAAGGGATGATACCCCCCATCCCACACTGGTTTGTCTTGCAATATGTATTGTCTGGGAATTCTGTCTCTTGATCTGAATACATTGAGTATGTGTTATATCACAAATATCTACTTCATATTACTTCTAGATAAGTAAGAAATGGGAAACCTAACATAACATTGTTACAGAATGAATCACTCATGAGAATAAAAGGTTTCTTTTGGGACATCACAGCACATAATAAATGAATATTACTTTAAACAATCTAATGAAAACAAGTGCACTACAGTGGTGTCTGAGTAGTAATTAGGGGGTAAGGAGTACAAGAGGGGATTTATTGAGGGACCAATAACAGATTCTGTCTTTTGGAAAATAATGTAGGTATATGTGTTTGTTATCAGGGATATTCTGGCTACCATGTATTGTAGCTCAAATAGGGTTGTAAAGTAAACATCTAAACCTATGTTCTGTCCAACTGAGATAAGTATGTGTACAACCGTTTGCATATCAAAACTGAGATATAACTTATGGCATACTTGGAAGCAGGGTTAATGAAATTCCATAATTATTCCAGGGCTATTGTCTGCAGATATTGTCATAGACCTAAGTACATAAACTAAGTACATTAATTAGAATTTACACCACTATCTTAGAGTTAGTTTTGGGAGAACAAACAAATTCATATTTGAAAGTTCTGAATAGTTTGGTTGTGAATATTTGAGAAACACATCTGGAGATGACCAGAGTTATTCTCTCTTCACTGGTGGGTATTAAGCCCGGTACTACATTGAGTAGATAGATCCACACTAGAAGACTCCAGCCATATAATATACATAAACACAGAGAAAGTCCAGCACTCACTTACAAGCTCTCAGCTAAGATTAAAAGCAAAAATGGAAGGGTTAGTTACCGCATTTGGCCAAATGGGGCAAGCCCAGGTACCACATCAAGGTCCCTTCCAAAAACCTGGGACCCTAAAACAGCCACACAATGCATGCTCTCAATCCAACAAACTGGGAACAAGTGAAGGGTGCACAGGCTTATGTAATCACCCCAGACATATACAAAACACGGAAAGGGACTGCACTCTCAGACCGGACCTGGTACACATCCCATGACCCTGCAAAATGCTCAGCCCTGGGTGCTCACTGGCAGTCACAGGGTGCTGTGCTGTCCCCAGAGTCATAGGCAGTTAACCCCAGACAGGTTTTAGAGTCCCAAGTTTTTGGAAGGGACCTTGACGTGGTACCTGGGCTTGTCCCATTTGGCCAAATGCGGTAACTAACCTTTCCATTTTTGCTTTTAATCTTAGCTGAGAGCTTGTGAGTGCTGGACTTTCTCTGTGTGTTGTATTAATTTGTTTTGTAATTTCCCCTTTGGTTCTTGCATCCAGACCTGTCTGGGGTTAACTGTCTGTGACTCTGGGGACAGCACAGCTTCCTGTGAGTGCCAGTGAGCACCCATGGCTGAGCATGTTGCAGGGTCATGGGATGTGTACCCAGTCCAGTCTGAGAGTGCAGTCCCCTTCCGTGTTATATATGTATATATATATATATATATATATAAATATATATATATATATTACTTCACTTAATAACTTAATAGAAGTTTCAGTTCTTCTTTTTACCGGTCATGTAATGTTCTATGAACTGATAAAGCTATCAGACAAAAGGTATTTTACATCAAAGTCAAGAAAAAATAATACATCATATTATATACAGGTACAGTATATTGTATATTTTTCATGTTATATATTTATTAATTACTCATTTTATAGAGGATTATATATATATATATATTTTTTTTTTAAACTGTTTTTATTGAGGTTTCAAAAAAACATGCAGAAATCAGTAAAACTCAACATTCCAGCAATCAGTGACATTTGGAGTAATACAAGGAGCTGTAACTTTAGTGACATACAGTAAAAATCACAGAGTGGTGTAAGAAATAGAGGATTACATGGTACATGGTAAACCTGACCAAAAGACAATATTCTATTAGTACCGTTAAACACAAAGACCACAAAAAAAAATGTGCTATGCAATGTTGAGACAAGATAAAAATTACCTCAGTTTTTAATATAGGTTATATAATGGTAACTAGACTCAGGAATATGACGGATTAATGATCCAAAAAGTGCGTATGAGGAGATTAGTAGATGTCCTTTTAGGGTAAAGTAAATAATATAGAGTTCCATATAGAATTTGGGACAAATATATGGTGAGCCTAGTTAGTGAGATGAGTAATAGGTGGAGGGGGGGGGGGTGCAGCGGGCAAGAGCCGCTCAAAAAGGGGTGGGGGATATTCCAGTAATATAAACCGGCCCTCATGAAGTATGTTGTTAAGGGGAGGAGGTTGCATCTAGGGATTGTTAACAGAGGTATATATGTATGAAGGGTTTGCTAAGTGGAGGCAAGGGGATCCAAGAGGAAGTGGAACTTGTTATTTGGGGGGTAAGAGGGGGACCTTCATGGTATAAGACATTTGATGGGCTCTATAAACACTACTAATCCATGTAGGGTAAAATAAAGAGGGGGTATCTTATTATAGATTACAAAATGATGAGGGTAGGTCCTCAATGTTTGGGGACAGGAGTAAGACCCATGAGACCAGAGATGTCAGTTGGGATCAATTAGCTACCCTAGACCTTATAAATTATGAAAAAGAGGGGGAGAGCTATTATATGTTAAGAGAGCGAAAATCCTAAATGAGCAGGCCAGGCCAAGTATATTGTAATGTACATAGGAACAGATAACTAGGGGAGTCCCAGATCAATTACTGAACTGAGGTTGTATGCAGTTTTGTGGGCATGGATCATAAAGGAGACTGTTCTATGGTCCCTAGCCTGCAAGTTATGTCATATGACTAGTTAGTGATGAAGGTTTACACAGAAAGCGGGCAAACAGTTTCTACAACAAAGTACACCATTAGGCATAATAATATGGGGGTAGGTAGGGTAATTATTGTACAGTTGTATAACTAGGGGGCAGAAAATGGGTGCTCAATATATTCAGAGAAAACAGTATTCTGCAATAATCAAAACTCAAAGTGTATACAATCTATTCATACTAACATACCTAAACTCATGCCCTTGAACAACGGGCTATCTGCGCCATAAGTCATATATGATCTATTTACAGAACATTTAGTACCCAGACCAAACTTCATATACCATTCATAATATAGTCAATCATTAGGCAATTCAAATTTCCCCATTTGGAGCGCATATGTAAGTTGGATTACTGCATAGAGCTTAAGTTATCTGGGCATGTAATGGGTATAGTTATATGCACAAGACCTAGGAAGAAATGTTTACCACAAATAGAATCCTTAGATTTAAACAATGTTAAAGGAGGACGAAACCCCAACAGGTTTGCAAGTGCTGCTAAACAAGAACATTTCAAACAATTTTAACTAAAGAATATCATCACCACCTATGAAACTGCTATCAGGTAATTGAAAAAATAGAGCAAGAGATCTAGGACAAAACAAACCCTGAGCTGAGAGTATGAGTCCCTAACAAAATTAGCGACTGTGTTGCATTATCCTATACCAATCGCTTTGTGAAGGCAGGGGCATGAGCCGCCAACTCTCATGATCGCAGTCTCAATATGCAGAAATTTCCACTGATGGAGTCCCACAGTAAACAAAGAGTCATCTCGGTGCGGTGGAGGTCCGCATTCTGGTGCGTCCCTAACAAGGCACGGCAAGTCCGTGATGGTATGTATCCTAGTGAAGCCTAGCCAATACCCCCTTTCGACCGGCCGCATCTCCAGCGGGTCTAGCTTCGGCTCAGGATCGCCGTGAAAAATGTCTAAATGTGGGCGTGTGAGAAGAGCAGGTTCTGGCGATGTATCGCTGTATGTCTCCTCAGCGTCTGCATCTGGGCTAGCCATGTGATCCGTAATGCCTGGGCAGTAGTAGTAATCACTATGGTGGTCAACCTCCATCTCCATCTGTACAGTAAGCAAGCCGCACTCTGAGCTACGCGTTACCTCCATAGCATCGCCGACTCTCTCAGATCTCAATGTCACCATGAGGGAGGTGTGGTGTCCGTTCATCTTGTGTAAGAGCAATTGCATAGATGCCGTTATTGTGTCCTCCATCGTGGGATTGTACATTCTTGCTAGCTTTCTAGATTTATGATAATGCTGCGTATCCTTCCTCCATATGAGAACTGCTTTGAGTGTCACTGCAACCGTTCTACCCAGCTAAGTATGAGGCCGGGGGGGGAGAGATGGTAAGATAGTGATATAGGCCACAGCCGATAATCTCAGCCTTTTGGGATCGTCTTGGGTGCAGTAAAAAAGTAAAAATAGCTTTATTGAAGATCTATCCTCTTCACCGGCAGGTACATAGTAAAAATGTTGAGATTAAAGTTATGAAAATTGAAGATAATAATCCAAATGTTCAAATTTGTACCGGAGCAGCTAAGAGGCACAACTGAACATGGCTGTGGCTTGGACAGGACCCCAGAGGATTATATTTTGACTTTAAGGTCATTTTGATTAAGATTTTGATATTCTAATCACAGTGGAAGAGCTTTTTAATGATAAAGGGAAATATATTTCCCATTCCCCATACTTTATATGGCCCCATGCTTCAAGACTAGGCCCTGTCTTTCCAAAGATTCTGTTATTTATTAAAGTTTGTGTCATTTATTTTTTAAAGGGGACATAAAAATGATAAATCAGCCAGATATGTATGTATGTATGTGTATATACAGATGTATATATATATATATATATATTTATTTATATATATATATGTTATGTACTTATATCCAGTGGTGGTTCCAGAAATGTTATCATGGGGAGCAAACACTCTTGGGAAGAGTTGCAGCTGTTCCATGGGTGGGACAAGGTAGGTGGAGATATAGTTAAGGTGGTTTCATGGGCAGGGGAGGTGTAATTGCTGGTGTTTTCAGGTCAGAGCCAGTTGGTCTAGGTGTGTGGTTAGACAGTTATGGGGCGTGGCCTGCCTAAAAAAGACAAGGGCAGAAAATATTAATTTTTACCTTTTTACTCAACCTCCTTAGCCCAATGTGGGTGCAAAATTGATGAAAGGAGATGTATCAGTGAAAGGAGAAAAACTAAGTAGAGAATAGTAAAACTTAAAACAGTAGAGTGGTGGAAGGTGATAAGCAAATAGAAGACCGTCAAAATGATTAGCACTGTACAGCCATAGTGGATGTACTGGTTGGGTAAGACCTAAAGTGCTGAGGTGATCCGCGGTCAGTGGCGGTTCTACATGGGGGCCTACAGGGGACAGTGCCCCTGTAAAAATGTCCCTGACCCCCCTTTGAGCTTATCCGTGAAGTTGATTCCTTGTTTTGCTGCAGTGTCATTGTGATTCCGCACTCGCCTCCTGATGTCAGAGCCCCCCCCTCGCGTGACGTCATCATTCTGCTGCCAGTGTTTCTCCTTATGATGTAGAATCGTTTGAAAAGGAGCTGGGAAACTGGACCTCAAGTTGGCTTAACCCCCTCCCCCAGGACCTTTGATTTATTCCATTGAAGATCCCCATTCTTCCAGCCGCTGTAATACTAATTTACAGATTATCCATCCCCCAGGACCACCCCTATACTCAGCATTAACCCCCCTGGAGGATCCCCTTCACCACCCAAAAAGATAGCAATTTTCCTTCCAGCGGATCTCCTCACACAATTCAGCGGTTCACAGTGATCATATACTATTGCTGCAGCAATGTCTGAAATTCTGCCCTACAGTGAGGATAAGATGGGGCATTACGGCTCTGATGCCGAGGTTGGGCAAATATCATTCAGCTGCCGCCTGCAGGATAACAGTTCCTTTTTGGGGGAAATCAGCAGAAGAGACCCCTCAAACTGGGGCAGATCGGTAGAGCTAAGAGAGGTAAGGGGGATGTAAACAGCTATTGGATAGAATGATGTCTGCATAATTTCCCAAACCTTTTGTCTCCATTCATTCATCTATTTCACTTGCATTTTCTCTCATTCTTTCTTCTGCAGTTTACTGCTCTCGTCCCCTGCAGCTTCTAATGGGGTTTGTGTCATATATAGCATGGGGTGCATATGTTCAATTTAACACTTTGACTACCAAACAGAACTGATATGCTTTGATGTTCGATTCATGGAACCACTGTGGCAGCCAAATAGTTAACTGAGCGTGGGATGCTTATGATATTTTAGGATTATAATATGATTTCCAACAGGTTATTCCTTTATACCCTTATACCACTAGTGTGAATCCTGAAGTGGATTAGTATAACGTAATTACCTCCACAAAAAATATTCTGAAGGCTGCATGGGTGGGTATGCCCACAGACAATTTTTGTATGCCCATAAAACATTCTAAAGTCTGAAGAGCTGATTTGAGATGCTTGCCTTGATGCGGTTCCTATGTTCGGAAGGCTCAATATGATGCTAGGGTATGATTTTAATGTAAAGCAAAATTAAAAGTATTTAATGTTTAAATATCATTTGTTTCCGTTTTTTAATTTGCCCCTCTGATTAAACACTGCCCCCCCCCCCAGTAAAATTTGTCTAGAACCACCACTGTCTGCGGTCGCAGTACTCGACCAGTTATATTTTTGTTGACATTCATATTGGATATTTGGACAGTGATATGAACTTTTTACCAATTGGGAGTTGTTAGCTAAACATCTAGTTTTGTTATATAATGCTCTTAGGCGGTGCTGTTATGTTAAAGGGACATTCCGATCAAAATTTAAATGCACATATTTGCAATATACATGTATTGTTAAAAATACTTCTAGTGAAAGTTATCACTGTTTTAGTGTTAACATTTTTCTCTGCCAGTGCACATGAAGCATACCGATATATTTTCAGCTGCTCAGAGCACCAGTGGGCTTGTATCATGTCAGCAATTAACAAACTGAGTTATTATCAGATGGTACAGGCACCTTAGGCTCTTTTAGCAAGTGTTGTGTTTAAAATGCTGGTGTACTGAGCATACTTAACCCCTTACCCTGTACGGCGCTGGTCGTTATGCACTCTGTACGTCGCTGCTGTCCTGGACCTCTCTCTCCCGCAATCTCGCTAAATATAGCGAGATCACGCTATTTCTGCATGCCTCACAAGTAGGACAGTACAGAAATAGACGGGCAGAGTATACACATATTAACACATAAATATATATGTATATAAGCATATACATATATATTCACAGGGAACACACAGTTCCCCATAGACCGCAATGTAAAGGCACTTTCAGTGCCATTTTTTTTCTTACACCACACACCCACCAACTTTTAACCCTTAAAAAAATGCTTTATGCAGTTTTTTTAATTAAAACAAATGCTACTTTTTTAAATAAAAAAACTAAAATATACTTTATTTTGGGGTCAATCGGGGCACTTTTGTAAAGTTAACCAGAGATCTGATCTCTGGTTAATTTTTTAGCTCACAGTAGCAATAACCAGCAACTTGTAATTTGCCGGGCGAGTGATAAATTAGTACTCCACTTGTAATCTAGCCCTGTGTGTGGTATTCAAAATATTCAAAAGGTAACAACTGCAGTAGCTTCAATGTAGGAATAGATGGGCTGTTCCCCTTTTAATACCTTTGTTCACACCAGCAATACTGAGAGAGTCGTGCATGAGCAAGCAAGTGCATGCTCACATTATTTTAATTAGCAGGCCATGATTGGAGAACAAGAAAGCTCAATCGCAGTGAAAAAAAACTTCCTTAGAATGTGGGCTGTTGAGTGGAGGACAAGCGACGATGAAAAAGATATATGCATATATATATATATATATATATATATATATATATATATATATTCCCAAATAAAGGCAGCCACTCACCGGATTTGAAATGGCAAAAAGTTTAATAAAACAGAGTGACGTTTCAGGGTTTCACCCCCGTCCTCAGACTCATCATTTGTAAAAAGATTAGCGCTTTATTATTATCGGTTATTTGTAGAGCGCCAACAGATTCTGCAGCGCTATTAACAAAGGCGGAGTAAAAAAAACAGTTATAGGGATCAAATGAGTAGAGGGCCCTGCCAAAAGTTGCACTGTTGTAGTCAGCTCTTGAGAAGATGATAAACAAACAGCTGGACTCTTAAGCTTACATGCTAAGGGGGTTCAGGGGATAGCAATGGAGGAGAGGAACTGGTATAAAGAAAAGTTAGCGTAGGTTGTATGCATCCCTGAACAGTAGAGTCTTTAGGGAGCACTTGAAGCATTTAAAACTAGAAGAGAGTCTTGTGGAGCGAGGCAGAGAGTTCCACAAGATGGGAGCCAGTCTGGAGAAGTCCTGTAAACAGGAGTGTGATGAGGTGACAAGAGAGGAGGAGAGTAGGAGGTCGTGAGCAGAGCGAAGGGGACCGGAGGGAGAGTATCTGGAGACAAGGTCTGAGATATAGGGGGGAGCAGTGCAGTTGAGGGCTTTGTATGTCAGAGTGAGAATTTTGTGTTTGATCCTAGAGACAAGAGGAAGCCAGTGAAGAGATTGGCAGAGAAGTGCAGCAGATGAAGAGCGACTTGTAAGGAAGATGAGTCTGGCAGAGGCATTCATTAAGGATTGTAAAGGAGCTAGGCGGTAGGTGGGGAGACCAGAGAGTACAGAGTTGCAGTAATCGAGGCGGGAGAGGATGAGAGAGTGGATTAAAATCTTAGTTGTGTCTTGTGTAAGGAAGTGTCTAATTTTAGAGATGTTTTTAAGGTGGAAGCGGCAGGCTTTAGCCAAAGACTGAATGTGAGGAGTGAAAGAAAGATCTGAGTCAAATGTGACCCTGAGACATCGGGCATGCGGGGTAGGGGTAATGATGGAGTTGTCGACAGTTATAGAGAGATTGGGGGTGGAGAGTTTTGAAGAAGGGGGGAAAATAAGGAGCTCAGTTTTGGAGAGATTTAGCTTGAGGTAGTGAGAGGACATCCAGTTGGAGATGTGAGAAAGACAGTTAGTGACACGGGTTAGCAAGGAAGGAGAAAGGTCTGGTGCAGAGAAGTAGATTTGGGTGTCATCGGCATACAAATGATATTGTAAACCGTGGGACTTTATTAGGGAACCTAGTGATGACGTATAGATTGAGAAGAGAAGGGGACCGAGGACAGAGCCTTGCGGTACTCCGACAGAAAGTGGTGACGGGGCAGAGGAGGCCCCAGAGAAGGCTACACTAAAGGTATGGTTTGACAGGTAGGAAGAGAGTCACAAGAGGGCTGTGTCACATATGCTGAAGGATTGGAGGGTTTGGAGCAAGAGAGGGTGGTCAACAGTGTCAAAGGCTGGATCAAGGAGAATAAGCAGAGAGAAGTGGCCTTTTGATTTTGCTGTAAGTAGGTCGTTGGTAACCGCTTAGTTAATTTCTATTTAATTAAGGATGAGGTTTTAGTGACATTATAAAAATAAAAGTAAAAAAGTCTGTGGTTCCAAATAATATTCATCCAAGAGTTTAAAAGGAACTTCAGTATGTGCTAGGTGCCCTATTAGCTGGTTTATTTAAGCAATCACTATTGACAGGAGTTGTGCCAGATAATTGGAGAATAATGTAGGATCTCTCCATAAAAAGGGCACTAAGACCTGTCAGTTAAAAATGACAGTATACACCAATTTTCATACAACTTTATCTAATAGACAGTACAATAAAAGAAGAATATGCACAGATAGTGATATAAAAAGCCATTATAAAACCTTTTAAAATCCTACTTAGAATCTCCCAATTTAGCACTGTTAATGAGGTTAGGTTGGGCCACTCGGGGAAATGGGATGAGAAAGCAGAATGTGCAGAACCCCCCCTCCCCTGCATATGAAAAGACCCATTACACAAACAGGAGCCAGCAGGAGCCTGTAGACATCAGTATACATATAATACTTTGGGGCTTAATTAGGAGTCTGAAAATCAGCACAATGTTATTTAAAAATAAGCAAAACTATACTTTTTTTTTTTTACAAAAACAACCCCAATTGGGCTATATAAATGGATCATCTACATAATATTTAGGCAAAGCAAAATCTAGTGTACAATGTCCCTTTAATAACTCTCAGTTATCTTTAATGTTTAGTAGAAGGGAAAATAATGGAAGCTCTTTTAACCTCTTAAGGACATGTGACGGAATTTTTCCGTCATAAAACAATTGAGCAAACTGAAAGCTGTGTCATTAAAGGGTTAAAGAAACTATGACTTATGTAAAAATAAAAACAATTGGTTTAACTACAGGAATATCATATCATACTAATCTAACTTCTTTGACTATGTGACTAAAGTGTTAGAACAGGGGGGAGAAGTATATATAGCTTATCTAGATTTCAGCAAAGCATTTGACACTGTCCCGCACAACAAACTAATACATTGTCATAATTCATAATCCTTGCTCTATACTCAAAAAGTGTGAAGTAGTTAGCATGCTGGGCTACAGATAGACCACAGAACATCTTAACAAATAGAGTGCATCTAGCAGAGAGACGGGTACTCACAGTGTTCCTTAGAGGTTAGTTCTTGGGCTGTTTGTTTAACTTTATTATCAGTGATATAAGTAAAAAAAAAAAAATACAATAAAGTTGCACAAATGTGTAATAAAGCTGATGTTTGCCATGGGAAGTGGATCAAATGAAAAGTGATATAAAAACCTGGAGGATTAGGCTATTGATTAGAATATATAGTTCAACATCACTAAGTGCAAAATTATGCACTTAGGAAAGGAAAATCCAAAGACTCAATGACAATTTCTGGACTGTTACAAAAAAAAAAAAAAATCGGAAATAAGAATTCCAAGCAATAGTAGTATAGCAGCAAGTAAGGCCAGTAAAATGCTTGGTTGTATATATAGATGTATTTCAAGCAGAAATAATAAGATATATGTAAACTGGAGTCTGTTCAAAGGAGGGCTACTAAAAATGGTAAAAAAATAAAAAAACAAAGAAATGCTCAATAATCTAAATATGTATATGATAGAAATTTGTTATCTGCTGTCAAAATATATGATTCTCTGTTTGAAGGATATTTATATTTTCAAAGATCTTATGTGTAGGGGGATGTCTCTCAGAATGAATGTTTCATTAAAGGCCAGGTTAAAAAATTAGAGGCTTTTCTTGGGTGTTTTGGTCTAGTTATGTAATACTTCTATAACTCAGAGAGAAAACACACACTAGACAATGTAGGAACTAATTCTGTATGGGTAAACAAAATGTGACGTAACTCTATATGCCATCATAAAAGATTTAATGACAAATATGGTTAGAATCACATTTCTTTCCCGTCTCTTATGTATTTAAATACCATTGTCAAGTCAAATTATCTTGTATTATATTTGGTACTTTCACATGTTAACTGTTTCAAGTAACATATACAATAACGTATACAATATTTAAATTTTTCCAAGCAATGTAGTAGTTTGTCATCCGTTTGGCATGAATCCCTCTATTTCTATCAAAACTAACTACAAGTTAGTCTTCATATAGCTGTCTATATAATGTATCTGTTTTACTGTTATAAAATCTGATAGGTGGTGCTCTATCTAAACTCCAAGACATCAAAAACTCCAATATTACGTCACTTCCGGTGAATCCATACATCTGATTGGTTGTGCACCCTGTCCCTCACGGAGACACGGGTCAATCAGATGGGACTGTAATCGCCTATCTTTTCTATCTATTTTGCCTTTGCCTGGGGGGGTTCAAGGGGGGCGAAGCCAGAGGATCGCGGGTGCGCCCCCCAGACAGAGGCAAAAACAGATAGTGAAATTGGAAGAGTCACCGGATGTGACGTCATCTTGGAGTTTTCGATTTCTTGGAGTTTGACAGAACAGTGGCAATACCAAGTGAAGTATGTTGTAATGTAAATAAAAAAGATCTTTATGTAGACAAGTAGTTAAAGCACGCTCACACTTCTACACTGTACAACCCAGAACTTAGATACAGAATTTTTTTTTTTTTAGCAATTTGTATTTAAACAATTGTATCCCACTTTTTGTATTGCCTACTAGAATGCATAATAGTGAAAGAGAAAAAGGGAGGATGCTAAAGCCAGGTACAGAATGGTACATAACTGATGTCTTTGCGGAGTGTAGGTTGGGGAAGAAAAGACATCTGGCACACAGAAAGTGTTCACTCACCATGGATCTAACAAGAGCGAACTAGCCCACAAAAGGTATTAATCCTGGGAGAAGCACAATTAAAAAAATAATTAGGCAAGGCTATACATTTTTCCTGTAATGCTTCCATGGACTGGCTTATAATGTAATCAGGGTTGTTGAACTTGAATGGCTCAAGACTTGGGTGGAGGTTATTATCATCTTACCTCTTAAAGTGTTGGCTTAGTTTTAGTCAATCATAATTTATACAATCATAACTTAAAGGGACACTGTACCCAAAATTTTTCTTTTGTGATTCAGATTGAGCATGACATTTTAAGCAACTTTCTAATTTACTCCTATTATCAAATTTTCTTCATTCTCTTGGTATCTTTATTTGAAATGCAAGAATGTAAGTTTAGATGCCGGCCCATTTTTGGTGAACAACCTGGGTTGTCCTTGCTAATTGGTGGATAAATTCATCCACCAATAAAAAAGTGCTGTCCAGAGTACTGAAACCAAAAAAAAGCTTAGATGCCTTCTTTTTCAAATAATGATAGCAAGAGAACGAAGAAAAATTGATAATAGGAGTAAATTAGAAAGTTACTTAAAATTGCATGCTCTTTCTGAATTACAAAAGAAAAAAATTTGTGCTCAGTGTCCCTTTAAGCTCGATCCAATCATCATCACACTTCCATCTGAATTTAAGCATGCCCCTACAAATATAATATGTTAAAAAAATGTGCCACAACTGCCATGCTTATCTAACAACATGCAAAATCGTTTAGTGGAAGATACCACCCAGCACATTAGATACCCCACATTGTATAAAAGATACCTTGGTCTGCAGGACCAGGGTTGGCTCCAAGGGGAGGCAATGCCCACTCAAATGGAATGCTGTGCCCCCTCAAAAAATACTGATATGCTCATTAAAAATAATAAATAAAATAATGAATTGCTATGTAATGCTGCATGCTGTGGGCAGAGTTAGCTGGCGGACTGTGAGGTTGCATCACGCATCTGCAAGGAGCTCTGTGTCTTAACCTCTTATTTGGAATTGAAAGTTAATTAGAGACTTTTTGGACTTTAACCCTATTAATTTTACCTAACTATCGTGAGTTACTCATTTTCTTAAACAATATATCATGATAAGAATATGATTGTATCATATAAATATAAGTCTATAAATGGCTACTGGCTTCTATTGATGCCTCAAAAGTGCACTGTGATCTTAGGCCGGGCCTAAGATCACAGTGCACTTTTGAGGCGTCGATAGAAGTCAGTAGCCATTTATAGACTTATATTTATATGATACAATCATATTCTTATAGGTTTACAGTACATAGGTTGTATAAAGTAGCCTGATATCCATTCGTTATTGAGAAACAGATATAGCTAAATCTAATCTAGAAAATTACCAGTACCTGAAAACCTAGTATCCTCACTGCTATTACAAAGGGGTTAATTGCATTGAGGGGTTTGGGGTGCATGGCTGTTTAGGGGACATGATTGAGCTTTGAGAATGAGTTTAAGGGTTTTGGATCATGGTGATTAATGGGTGAATTGTTTTTAAGGAGCTATTGCACTGGTGGTCAAGTTTAATGGTTCTGTTTTAGTGCACTACATAGGATTAAGACTTCATTCTTTTACCTAGTGATTTAGCACATATTCTCCAAATGTTAATAGTGGGGGATAAGCCAGCCAGAAGCTACACTTCCCTGCAGGATATGTAGGTCTGCCCTTATTTTGACTCTCGTACATGCTTGGTAAATGCGTGCCCCCTCGTGGAAAAAAAAATGGCCCCCCCCATTTAATTCGTTCTAGAGCCGACCCTGTGCAGGACTGAGGTCCAAAAAGGAATTGTCCTGCATTATGCAGAACAGTTGCAAAGTACTGGGAATACAGTTTTCCGGCAACTAGGAGTGGCTAGATCAGAGTGGGATAAATTAGAGTGCAGTTTGCTACAAACTCAGAGGGATGGAGTGCAGTTTGTTACAGAGGGATGTAAAATGTATATTAGTCAATGTGTTTTAAAGAAGACACAAAAGAATATTCTACCAAATACAAAAGCCTTTTTTTTTTTTTTTAATTTAAGTACAAAGTTGGCGATTTAAATCGACCCCACAGAATACACATAAAGCATATCATTGTCTAAATGTACACATGACAGTGTTACCCCACCTCTAATTTTAGGCTCTGACAAAATGTTATAGATATATTTATTTTTTTTACTTAGAAGCCAACAACATTTCTGAATGTACAGAAGATCTTTTTGAGGCACGAACAGAGTGAGCGTAAGAACATAGCAATAAATACACTAATACAAGCTAATAAATGGATTTTAATATATTCACTCTAAATAAAACACTCTATAACCTGATGAAAATGTGCAGTGTGCTCCATAATACACAATATTAATGTCCTGCAATTTGTGAACATAAAAGCTGAACTCCAGGGTACAGATTGTGTACTCTTGCCTATCCTACAAATGATTGCAAACTGTCAAACCACATTCATTTTGTACTTGAAATCTAGATAGTCTGACAATGATAAATTCCACCACCTAGTGGTCATGTTATACTGTTTCTGTCTAATAATGATCTGCTGCTAGCATATTCAAAATTGTAGACTATAGTTTGCAATCTAAATAGCTTAGATAACACTTAACAGGGAATGCTTCAAATAACAGTAATAATAGCAATGATAAAACTTACTTATTATACAAACAGTCGTGAACAATATGAGGGATATAAAGAAGAGCTCTATATGGTTTGCAAATGGGGAGATGGTTACTAGCTGTATGAGCATTGGAATTCTTCATTATTCAACATTATGCAATGTGTGGTACATAATATCATTACATTGGGTTGCAAGCCTTGTTGTGGCACTGCAGCAAAACACCTTCACGGTGAAGTAACAGAAATATAAAAGTATTCTATGGCTGCATTAGATCCTGTATTTGCCCACTTTATGTAAACAGACAATAAAGAAAGAGAAAAAAGGTTTATAACAAAATCTTGTCATGGATACTGTATAGTGTTATTATGTAGTCACGCCGTTTATGTTATGATGGTACTGTAGCTTGGCAATTTATAAATATATGTGCCTACATCGGTGTATGTTTTATTTCCTCATGATTTATTTAGATGTTAAAATATTATGCATAGACACTTTTTTTTTTTGGCGGCAACATATAAGCAAGGCTGTTTAGCAATGAGAATCCATACTTGGCCAGGACAGGTGACAGTGACATGAATACTCGTGTATTACAGATACATCCTGAAGCTTAGTAATGTGTTCACACATGCATACAATGGTTTAAAAACTATAGATGATATAGGAAGCTGTGTTGCTGAGGGACACACTTATGGAATTGTCCCTGGGAAGTGAAACAGGAACTCTTGTGTGGTGATTAACCCTACTTGTGGTTTCCTCTACCTAAGAATAGGTTTTCACATTGAAACAGACCCGGATATGCTGCTTCCTCTTTCACAATAAAAGCAGACAGCTGGGTTTAGCTTAACCATCTGTCCTGCAATATGTTCTCCCCTCCTGGGACACCGATCAGACAAGAAGTTATTATTGATCAGTTCATCTTAAATGCTGTAGTCTGAAAAAAATAAAATAATAATAAATATATATATATATATATATATATATATATATATATATATATATATATATATATATGTGTGTGTGTGTGTGTGTTACTACCATTAGAGTGAGAATAATGTTACATGTTGCAGGAACAAACTGAGTTACTTTTAGACACGTCAGAAATTGAAAGAAAAAAAAAACAACAAAAAAAACCCCCATCAATGCATTTCAGCATAAGCCGCGTGTAAAATACAACTTTAGAAAAAACAGTTGCATATTTGTATACACAATCCATGGCAGTAATTTGACCCTGTAGATGATCAGGAAACAGCCCAGTCCCCGGAGATAGCTCCAGGACTCAGACACCAATCAATCCTTATCCTGCAGGATTACAGACCACATGGAGAAGCTTCCTGTTTACTGATGTTTGCTTATGGATAGTCCTTGGCTGTATAGGGTAAGAAAGGTTGATTGATGCCACAGGCTATCTGGACTGCCGAGCCCCTCTTTAGCAGAAATGTTTCCCCCACTCAGTCATTTACATTTCTATGTTCCTCGGATTAACTTGCAGGGTGTGTAGTTTAATTGACTGTCAACATGAAAGAAGCAAGGGATGAACAGTAATAGGAAATAATTGTGGAAAATGCAACTACAGAACCCTTAACAAACTAGTTAGTAAATCAAATAATTGTCATATTTTAAATAGGTCGATTTTTAAAATATAGCAGCCATTATCTAGTATTCTTTATTCACGCAAATGTAATCATTTTATACATTTGCATTTAATAATATAAACTTGCACTACCAGAGTTAATACTTTAATATACATAATCCACGTTTAACGTTAACGCAAGTAAAAAAAGATAACATTCAACTGTCACATAACTCATTTTAATAAAATTGCCGTCTGGAAAGGAAATAGTAAATATCTAGTCAGCTTGTTTATGTATAATCTAAGAGCTGCAGTTTGTTTAATCTTCTGAATTATTTTAGGATTCGTGATTTTTTTTTTTTGATAATGCTGCAAATTTGATATAGGCATTTCCAAAAACTATAAGTAACTGCATTGTGGCTCGTATTTCGGCACCTTGTAATTAAGCATTGCTGGCACTAATGGGGTTAATTAACATATGGTACTTTGATCTTCGGAAATGAGAACAGCACATTTACATTCTCCACCTTCTCATACAACCCCCAATGCCAGGGAGGTCTCTGGTCACTAACAATCACAACTGTATCTGTCCCCTGGAAGCTATTATAGTAGAGGTATGTCCCAGCCAGAAACCAAATCGCACAGTTGTGTATACAAACGTCTCTATTGAATACAACCTTAAGATTGTTGTTATTGATAATCAGAACCAGACTAAATTAACAAATATATTGCAAGGGGAGGTGAATTTTAGGCATTGATAGGTTAATTTTAACCAATTTGCTGCTAGAGACTTCCAAAACACCGCTAAGGGGTTAAGTACATTGAAAGATGAGTTATTAACCTAAATTTCCCTAAGGTTAAATTTAGGAATCCGAAGTAGCACCTCCTCTGTAACTGCAGGAAATGTCAACCCCCTCCGAGAACACAGGTTATCGCTCTTCCTTCCCTAAGGAAACAAACTCGAGTTCTTCTCTAAACAGATGCCTGACAAGACCGTGATTCCGACAAGTGCGGGCAGGAAACTCAGACCGTCCTCTGCAAAAAACATACAACGTTGCAACAATGCAAACTCTTGAAATGAAACGGGTCGAACCCTGTTAAAGCACCTTTTTGAGGTTACAACATAGGCCTAAAAGGAATCGCATAAGGTATATAAATACTCCCGAGTGCTGCAAGCAGCATACACCTTGCAGCAGCCTCAAGGCCACCCCACTGCTGTAGCGCGCGCCCCCCCACAGCAGCCAATCAGCGCCCGTGGGGCCGCTCAAGGTTCTATGTTTTTTTTCTTCACTATCCACGATCAACCAATCAAAGCGCGAGGATTCAACAAACCCAGTGTTCCAGGAATCCATTCATTCAGAGGCAGAAGAGCGCGAGGCGTGGAAGGTTGTCCCTGGGAGCTGTGAGTGATTGTCTCAGGGTGACACCCTCATTCATCACCATTATTTCTCTACCACACCACTGGTTCTGAGATATATATACGTACAGGGATAACATGACTCTTAAACGCATAAGGATTTAAATTTAGTATTTGCATATAATCCTTCGGATTGCAATTATTTTGGAGCATCGTTTATATTGCATTCGTGTTTATTTTGCAAAAAAAAAAAAAGGAAACGTGTGGCTGGATTTTACATACAGGAAAGAAGGGGTGTTGAAGAACAGTCGCACTCTAGAGCCCTCCCTCTTTTTGCCTCCACCCATCGCATGCAGCAACACGGACCCTGACAAGGACTCTGCGTTGCCTTCTGGATCGTTTGCGAGTTGACAGACATTAACGTGCAGGGTGATTTTTAATTGCGAACCTGACTTGTGACCATCTGCGTTTTCGCCGCTACTTATCCTCTAGTTGGGAAGGATATTTGTGGATCTATTCTACTCCGTGGCTGTCATTGCTCCTCAAGGAAAGCTGGTTTAAGGAGAACAACAAATGTGTCTGCTGAAGTGAATTGCAATGCCTTAGCATTTGTGGATACTCCAGTATGACACGCTTTATGGCCCATGCTTCATAACCACAACGCCGTTTGGACTTTATGGAGTGTTGTTGATGGATTTGTAACTGGTGCATTTTTGCATATAGGTAAGTTGCCTATAGCCTGTATACATGTAATACATTTGTCTGCTTTTGCTAGTATGTTTTTGGGAGTGGATCAGGCACGTGTTTATAGTCTTCATCAACAGCAAGCAGGTGCGATTTGTACAAGGCCACCGTGGCTAAGGTGGTAACAGAACAGCAGGTGCTTATCACCGTTTTGTGAGCGGGTCTGGGATTGTGTAATGTAGTTGTTTTCTCTTGGACCCATGGCAATTCGTATTTATCTGCATATATATTATTATGCACACAGCATAAAGTCATTTGTCAAATAGAACCACAAGTTGCCCATAGGCAGCAGCAGCTTTAGAGGGGTGTGCCCAGGACAGCAGTGTATATGGGCAGATGGTGAGCCAGTGGACCGGGCAGCATTGCTGTTCAATCCGCGAAAGTCCGCCCTCCTGTGGCAGTGCTCACACTGGCCTCCCCTCCCTCTCCACAGCAAGGGTTTGTTTTCATTCATAACTTTTTCCTTCCTCTCTATCTCCCCCGTCTGTTAATTCACTTCCATTCTTTGCTCCCTAGTAGAGGGCGCAGCTTCACAGCAGGACACGCTGGGATCTATGCTCTCCCCCACTGCAGTTATCCGGGCTCATTTTGTTTGCCGATTTTTCTAATCAGCCTGGAAATCACTAAATACACAAACCCAGTTCGTCTTGTTTTAATCCAGTATGATTCTCGATTTTTTTTCTTCTATATTTCATCTTTCATTATATTATGCAGATTGTAAAACTGATCTGTTTAGTTAATATGAATTGAGAAAACAAATATATATACATACACACATACACACATACACACACACACACACACACACGTTCTGACCTGATATTTTACTCCTTGAGTACCTATATAGCTGCTTTTTTTTTTTTTTTTTTTTTTTTTTTTTTTTTCTCTCCCTGTTCCAAACACGAAAAGTTTTTATTTGGTTTGATTAGTACTTTCAGCCTGGAATGACATAATATGCCAAAAAGCGGCTATTATAAGAACATAGTGGAATACAAATAATGGCTATTAGAAACCATTTTTAATCCATTCCTTTTTAAATACCTTTTTGCTGTATGTCTGTCACATATTGATTAAAATGTTGGTTACAGCGCATTGTTACAAAAGTTTAGAAAATGCTTTTGAAATACTCTGTTTTTACATGTGCAGCTTTGGTTTTGTTATGCATTAATTGAATCATGTAGAAATAGTGATTTTGTGTGATATATAATATAATATTATATATATATATATATATATATATATATATATATATATATATATAT
This sequence comes from Bombina bombina, assembly GCF_027579735.1. Taxonomy (NCBI): domain Eukaryota; kingdom Metazoa; phylum Chordata; class Amphibia; order Anura; family Bombinatoridae; genus Bombina; species Bombina bombina. The sequence continues at coordinate 1,029,359,498 of NC_069500.1, forward strand.
ATGTGTTAACTTTCATTAATAAAACATGCTATCTCTGTATTGGAGTGTAGCAGTCTAGGAAAGTGTTAATAACAGTGTCTTAAATTAAGTTTAATAAAACATGTTCACTATTTGTATAATTCTTTCATTTAACTTTTTCTCTCTTTTTCTGATCTTTTGCAAGGTTTTCAGATGCATGCCAAGTTCACATTGAATGCCAGAAGACTTGATCCCTACAGATGGAGCTACAAAGTCAACATGGCAGTGGTGGTTCATTAATTGGCCTTCAGCAGCCGGCTTTAGACAGCAGGCAACGGTTGGAGTATGAACGGGAGGTCCAATCGACTATCTTGTCATTGGATCAGATCAAGGCTCTTCGGAGCAGGAATGAGTACACTGAAGGCCCCTCTATGGCGAAGAAGCCTGCACCCAAAACCTTACCAAGGCACAGTAAACCAGAACGGACTCATGAAATCATACCAGTTAATGTGAATAATAACAATGAACACAGGCCCTCTAACTTAGCTCACGCAGGGCACATATACAATGGAAGAGCTCCTGTGCTCAGTAGATCAACCAGCACCGGAAGTGCAGCCAGTTCTGGGAGCACAAACAGTGCCAACTCAGAGCAAGAACTTCTAGGACAATCACCTCCATCGAGGATAGGTTCTGGATATAGGACTGACAGGGTTGTTCGTATGCAACCTAAGGCATCTGCTTTGGTTGTAGAAGACTTAAAGAGCTCTGTACAGGTGGACTCTACACATCAAAGGTTCATCTGTGAACAATGTAGGAAGTGCAAGTGTGGCGAATGCACTACTCCAAGGACCCTTCCATCTTGCCTGGCCTGTAACCGTCAATGTTTGTGCTCTGCTGAGAGCATGGTAGAATACAGCACTTGCATGTGTCTGGTTAAAGCATTTTTCTACCACTGTTCTAATGATGATGAGGGAGACTCTGATGCGGATAATCCTTGCTCTTGTACTCGGTCACACTGCTGCTCTAGATACTTGTGTATGGGAGTAATGTCTTTGTTCTTACCTTGCTTGCTATGCTACCCTCCTGCCAAGGGATGCCTAAAACTGTGCCGAGGTTGTTATGACAGAGTTAATCGTCCTGGCTGCAGATGTAAGAACTCAAATACTGTGTATTGCAAACTGGATGATGTTTCCCGAGCCCAGGGCAAACCCTCCTGATTTACAAGGAGGGATTATACTCTCTTCCTTACGGATCATTTACCGTGTAGGTTATATACATACGTTCTTCATAAGTACCTCCATTTCCTCTTTAATGTCCTCCAGTTTCTTGTTCCTCGCCACATTATGTTGTATAGATAAGTTGTTGCTTGGGAGTCTGCACATTAACACCATCTTTTGTGGCAGGGCCAGGGGTTAAATCAGCCTTTGATATAACCTACTTAGAAAATGCATTCAGCCCCTCACTAGCTTCCTTTCTTTTCTTGTAGCATGTTTTACCATGAATAACAAAAAACTCTGTGAAAGTTTTAACTTACAGTGGTAAATCTCCTTTTAATGGCCAAGCCCAACTTAAATTTTTTTTTAATGTGTGGTAAAGTTACATGCCTCCATGAAATGCAAAATTTGGAATTTTTTTTTTTGTTTTTGTTTTTCCCCCCATATATTTTTTTTTCTTCTCCCTTTTTGTTAGTATTACCTAAAACACATTTAATTCCCTTTTCCCAGTGCTTTTGTGCAGAAGACGTTCTAATAACATCATATACACATATATCAGTGATGCTACTGCCTGTTTTTTTTGCACAGGACTCTAGTGAAGGGGTTAATCTGTTTCACTTTCCTCCTGCTTTTTGACATTGGTAGGAGAAACATTAGTCGGTGTTGAAGGATGTCCTTTTTAATCCCACATTTTTTTTATATTTTCTTATTTTTGTTACTAGCTGTTATTTTCAGATAACAGGAAATCCAGTAGCCTTAAAAAAATGAGCTCTTTCATCCTGGGAACCAATATTTTGTGTTTTAATTTGGTGACCCGTTTCCCTATGTATGTTGCCTTACAGGTTTTAAGTGTTGTGTTAAATTGCCTTAGCCACAATTTGGCATTTTTGTATATTTTATGTAAAAAATCACAAAGTTGAATTTTGACTATTTTTAAGACAAATGTCTGTTTAAAACCTTTTTTATTGTAAAGAATATTTATTATGTGAATCTATTATTTTATGATATTTATTACAAAGAACCGTTGAAAATTTACTTGTCTGAATATAACAAAGTATCAATACTTACTGAAAAATATGGGTGACACATCTTAACTATAATTCAGAAAATATAATAATTAATGAATACGTGTCTGTTATTTCTTTATTTTGTCAGAAGTCAATATCTACATCATTATGCTCTATTCCACTCTGTAGCATATATATTTCAGAATTATTTTTTTTTTTTTAATTTAATTAAATTGTATTTAATGTTTGTTTTTTGGTCTTCATCTTTTTATTTTGTGCATCTCATTGGATTTCTAGGCACACAATACTCTTTTTCTAGCTGTCAAATCAATATTTTATGTTTTACTAAAAGATGTTTTCCTTCATCAACATATTCTGGAGGTACTAGTGGTTTTTAGATACATTACTATAAAAACATATGTATTTAGATATAACTGTTGCAAAACATATTACCCATAATTGCAATAACTCTCTAAACCTTCTGGGTTGGTTTTAATGTAGTGTGACCCCTGGTTTAAAGTATTTAATTATTTAAAGTAGTATATTGTTTTATATATAATTTATTTTAAATTTAACTTAAGTTTGTTTATATTGTTTTAAGTTTAGTAAATTTAAGTGCATTAATATATCTACTCATTGATAGGAAGACTAATCACTAATATTACATGTTTACATATTTCCAAAAAATAAATAAAAATAGATAGATAATAGATATAGATAGATAATAAATATATTATCATATATTTCTCTAAAATGAAGCAGTTTCCACAATCGTCTCTATTGGAATCCACACTTTTTTTTCTGTTACTCTTTCGTGAAATGTTACTTTTTTTTTTTTTCGTTCTAATTTTATTACCATACTATTTTACTACAAGGGTTTGAACAAACTATGCCCTTTAAAAGAAATTTGCAAGCCAGGATATCCTGACAATAAAATGCAAAATGCCTTCTGTCTCCTGTGGGGGAAGGAGGGAAAAAATGGAGGTCAAGGGTTTAAAACAAGGGCTGTTCCCACTAATTCTTCCCAAAAGGTTATAATTTAAATAGCTTAATTTGAATTGCTATCCAAATGCAAGAAAGAACAGTCCTATTTCACCTAAGTTCCTTTGTGTTAAATGTGAAGTGTTTGTTTGAGGGGTTGTTTTTTTTTTTTGTGTGTTTATTTTTCTTTTGCTCCTTTTTATAGAGAGGCAAAGTATTTAATGGGACTAACTTCCCATGATATATCTACATTTGGGATAGAAAAAGCTAAATATCCATCAGAATGTATCTTGCAAAAATAAAATTTCTCATTGGCTTAAAAAAAATATACATTCCTATTTCATAGTTTGTGGATTTATCTGAAGAGGGTACATTCCTAAAAATACTAGCAGGTCTTACAACATAGTAGGGTTATATTAATGTACATTAAAACTTATGTGATTAATTGAAGAGGTTTCTGCTGTTTGTGCCTTTGTGTGGCCATCTAGTGTCACATTTTAAAATAATTTATAGTTATTTAAAACTATTTATTTTTCAAGTCAAGCGGAGCCTTGTGTCTCACATGGCGTAGATCATTTTAAAATGTTTTTTGTTTAGAATTGCAAGGTAAGATGAGCAGGACTCTACAAAAATTGTAATGTGTAATATAAAGAAGTTTGGCTACAGTTACCAAAGCTGTCAATTCTTCTTAAAAATCCATAACAAATATTTCTATAACTCTCCCTCTCATGAAGTAGGTCACACTTTTAATGTCTTCTTGTCTAGTCGTCTCTTCTAGTATATGTTATAATTCGTGTTATTGCAGATGTGTTAAACTTTGCTCGTTCTGGATATTTAGTTATGCTAGCCTATTCAGTAGTTCTATGTTTGCATTTATGGAAGGCAGCATCAAGTCAGTATTTTGTTACAAGGGAATGTGTTACAGTAGTGTTTTTAATAATTAAAGGGACAGTTTACTCAAAAATTTTCTCCCCTTTAATTTGTTCCCAATGATCCACTTTACCTGCTGGAGTGTATTAAAGTGTTTACAAGTAGCTCCTTTACCCTTATATTGGCATTTTGAAATAGTTGATTTAGCATGTGGTATCCCCACCTATTCTGAAAGTTTGTGGCCGCAGGTCCAAGCTATAGATAAGCTTTGTAAACACAGCCAGCAGAAGAAATGACAGTCCCAGTGGGATATAGCAGAGATAAGGTAATACAATGTTTATTTTCCATTGTTCTCTACAAGTACTGGTGATTGTTTTATGGATAGATATAATTTAAAGAAACAGGTATATGTACACAAAGTGATAAAATAATGAGATCTGATTATACCTAAAAGCTCAACCCATTTTATTAGGTTGTGGCTTCAAAACACAAAATAAGAGCTTTAAAATACACAAATAAACCTTAAAAAGCTAATTTTCATACATTTTTACTCTGCAGTTGGTTAAAAAAAGCAATTGCAAACACATTAAGGGAAAAATATTTTACAATATACTGTCCCTTTAATTTATTTATCAGTTGATTGTTTGAGACAGTCTTGTTTGAATGCAAACTGGCTAAGGATATGTAGTTTTCATTCTTTTTGTGTAGAACATAGAGTGCAATCTGTAGATATACTTTGAGAGTTGCAGCAGGTACAAGATGCATTTGTACATCTTTACCAAAAGAGTGTGGTTGATTTGTGAAATAGACCTACTTTTTTTTTTTTTTTTCTGCAGTCAAAATGTATTTAGCAAGACTGCTTCTAAGAGCTTGTAATTCGTTTTTACAGGTTATGCACAACACACATTTTAAGGTAGAAAAAAAAATATATATATATAATTTTGCTGTATAATTGTTCTCTTAAAATAACATGTTTTTACAAATGAAGATTCAGTCACAGGGTATATCTAATCAATGCAATTATAATCGGCTTCCATGACGCCCTAATGAAGATCTCTTCCTTAAAGGGTAGATATACTCCAAGTCTTATAATGAAAATATTTCCTTGCTAGTATATGGTATTTATTGGACATAGTCATTGAGAAGCTGAATAAAAGTGTAAATGGGAACTATTATAACGTATATTCAAAATCTGTAACTACAACTGAAGGTTTTGGGGTAATCAAGCACACCTTAAAAGGACATAACAGTTGATACAAGTAAAAGGGGCTGTTTAAACAGCTGACAGGTAAAGTATTAAAGGGACATGATACCAAAATGTTGAAGCACATGGAAGTGATGCAGCATAGCTATAAAAAGCTGACTAGAAAATATAACCTGAACATCTATATGAAAAAAAAAGATGTCCAAAGTATTCACACCCCTCTGTAAAGAGACTTTAAGCAGCCAGTCAGGATGCTAGTCCCAGGACTTGCTAGGGAGTGTGCATCTGTCATGAGCAGGCACAATCATGTTATTTTCCTATTAAGTTTAACCTCTTAAGGACATATGACAGAATTTTTCCGTCATAAAACAATTGAGCAAACTGAAAGCTGTGTCCTTAAAGGGTTAAAGTAAGTTCTGTGAAATCTCATGAGATCACAGCAAAGGCAAAGTATAACCTCAGCACTGCTGATGCTGATTGGCTATTGTGTTTTATTTTATTTTTTTAAAACTTGCAGCTAATGTATAACTGTTCACACAGCACTTACTCTGGTGAGCTGAAATTTTTTTGAGGTAAAATATCTTCCTTTTTTACATAGATATGCTTGGGTGATATTTTCTTGTCAGCTTTTTAGTTATGCTGCATCATTTTCAAGTGATTTAGTTTATAGATATTATGTCCCTTTTAAAATAAAACACACTTTCATGTTAAAATATTCCTTACTCATTGGTGCTCTGGTGTTTTCCATTGCCAACAAAAATCGTGCCCCTGTGAATTCCAGCTGGATTGACAGGTGTGCTTTCAGCCGATCCAGAGTTAAAATGGCTTTTTTAATGCAATTGAATGTGAGGGAGGGAGCTATACTTTTTTTTTTACCCCCGGCCACAACTATTAAAAGTTGAATTCGCTACTGCAATAATGTGAATTATTATTTTTTTCTTAAAGGAAAATAAAACCATCTTTTTTCCTTTCTTGATTAAGAACATATAATCTTAAACACGTTTCCAATTTACTTCTTTGATTAAATTTTCTTCATTCTTTTGGTATCTTTTGATGAAGGTGCAACAATGCTCTACTGAAAGCAAACTTCAGACATTGAGGCCCATTTATCAAGCTCCGAACGGAGCTTGAGGGCCCGTGTTTCTGGCGAGTCTTCAGACTTGCTAGAAACAGCAGTTATGAAGCGGTAGTCTAAAGACCGCTGCTCCATAACCCTGTCCACCTGCTCTGAGCAGTCGGACAGGAGTCGCCACAATTCAACCCGATCGAGTACGATCAGGTTGATTGACACCTCTTTGCTGGCGGCCCATTGGCCGCGAGTCTGCAGGGGCCGGCGTTGCGTGAGCTGCTGGTGCAATGCTGAATACGGAGAGCGTATTGCTCGCCGCCTGATTTGCACTGTCGGATCAGGTCCGCAAGACCTTTGTTACATAGGCCCCATTGGGTGAACAAATGACAAACTGCATATCTATACAAAGACCAATTGGTAGCTTGTTTAGTTAGTATGTTGCTCCTCCTAAACCTGTCTAGCTATGCCTTTCAACAAAGGATAAGTGAACAAAACAAATTGGATAAAATAACTAAATTGGAAAATTGTATACTCTATCTGAATAATTAAATAATTTGGGGGTTTTTATGTCCCTTTTTATCATTTCATACAAGACATTTATATTAAATGTAAGGATATTAGAGGGTCATTTTAAAGTGGTTCTTTTTTTATTTCTGCATTAGCAATTTTTTATTGCATTTTCAAGAGTTCTGCATTGAAAATAAAATGAAAACATTTATTTTTCTTAGAAAAAAATATATACATTATTTTGCAGTCCTGGGGCCCACTCCACTCATAGGCAACCATATTAATTGTTGAATATCTTCTTTAATGTGGCAAGTTATGGACAGATATAAATGACCAAAGCATATCAGCCATTCACAGAGCCGCATAGAGGAGTGTCAGAACTGCATTCCATAGTAAATAAAATCCTAGCTCCTGGGTATGTGGTCTTCAGTGGTGCGAAGGCTCCAGGGGTATAGCAGCAGCTCCCCTAACAGTCAAATCCAAAAAAAGCAGCATCACCAGTCATCCAGTCTCAGAATCTTTTATTTTGCCAGACATTTAAATAAAATAGACGTTTTTGTACTCATTACCTAAAGGGACATGAAACTCCACCGTTTTCTTTCATGATTTAGGTAAAACATACAATTTTTAAACAACTTTCCAGTTTACTTCTATTATCAAATTTGTTTCATTCTCTTGGTATAATTAATTGAAGGAGCACATGGGTGAGCCAATGACGGTTAGTATATATATATATATATATATATATATATATATATGTAGCCACCACTCAGCAGCTAGAACCTAGGTTCTTTGCTGCACCTGAGCTTTCCTAGATAAACATTTCAGCAAATAACAAGAGAAGGAAGCAAATTAAATAATATGAGTAAATTGAAAAGTTGCTTAAAATGATATGCTCTGTCTAAATCATGAATTTCTAATTATAACTTTACTGTCCGTTTAATCATGTCTAGTTACAATGTCTCACTCTCTAAATACTTATCAAACTCCCCAAACTTTGTTTCCTAGGTGTTATTGGCTGGTTGTGTTGCCTTTTTGTTCTAAACTATATATAAATGTATATTAAGTTGCAAATTGGCAATTAAGGTGCTAGCATACTTACGTTTTTAGTATATAAATCTATGCCTTGTTTATACTTTCATTATAACCATTTTCACTCAATCCTACTCATTCACTGACTACATTTCATATAACGATGACATCAGTAAATTGGCTTTTCAGTGGAAGGTTTTCAAATGAAACTATACGGCTTTCTGTTTACACATTCATGCACCTGAAGAGCGGGCATCATGGTTTCAAAATACAGCTGGATTGGACGTCCCCTAAAGAAATGTGGAAAAAATGATATAATAACCATGTTACACAACTTTGCCAGTAGCACATATTTCTCTACGTAGAAGCCAAACCTAAAAATAAAATCCAATAAAAATTTGTTAAGTGTTTATAGAATCCCCCCCCCCCCCACTGAATTTCCTCCATAGGGTTTTTTTTTATATAAATATATTTTTTATATGCTTTACTTAAATCATGCTAAATGCAATGTTTTCAGTGTGCATAAACTATTATTAAATACTATTTATTAAGAAATAGTTTGCTAATTGTTTAACACTCTCTACTCTTCTGGGGTTCATTTGTTTTGTGGTCAAAAGGCTCAGATTATTTAAATAATTCAAAATGCTATATAACAGCCTGTTTAAGGGTAAAGCGGCATTAAACCCATGTTGAAGCTCTTCCATACAATATAAAATAAGTATTTGGATAAAAAATTTTTTATTTTGAGAGCACTTTACAAATGTCTTTATGACTGTGTAAGATGCTTAATGTCAGGAGTTCATTGTATTGGAAGTAAATTAAAACCTCAAATTCATACTTAGTGACATTAAACATAAACCTCATTCCTGCTGCCTTTATCATGAATACTGCATATGTAAATGACATTTGTGAGATGTATAGTACATTTTGTCTGGATGCTTTCCTGGGTCTGTAGAGGCTGCTTTGATATACAGAAACAGCTGCACAGTACGATGAATATGTGGCCGTAGTTGTCTAGACCTATTCCGGTTTATACGATGACTTGCAGCGCATTTTTAAGCATTTGTCTGAGCAGAGGTTTTATTTAAGTGATATTAGATCCTTCTATATCAGTGTGTATATTTGCCATGTTTTATATAGCAAATGTAGATCTGCAGAATTGGCTCTTGCAAAAGTGAAAAAGGCTAATAATATTTGTACTGCATTCCATATGACCTTGTTTTTAAAGGACCAGTCAGTGCGGTAGAATTGCATAATTAATAAATGCATAATAAAAAGACAATGATTTAACACCTCTGAATTTTAAATAAGCAAATAAAATTATTTTTTCTCCCATTTTCCGGCCCCTTGTATCATGTGACAGACATTAGCCTATCACAGACTAGTATACTTATACCCTGTGAGCTTGTACACATGCTCAGTAGGATCTTGTTCCCCAGAAAGTGTGACTACAAAAAGACTGTGCACAATTTGATAATGAAAGTAAATTGGAAAGTGTCTTAAATCTGCATGTTCTTTCTGAATCATAAAAGGTTTTGACTTGAGTGTTCCTTTAAGGGAAAACTTCTTTTTTTGCATTAATTATCACATTTCATTCAACTAGAACTTCCTCTTTCCTAGAGGCAATGAACTTTGTAGACAATTTTACTTATTTTTGTATCTTAGGTTTTTGTTAATTTATGCCTGGCACTGTGGATAAAATATACGTATATTTTAGATGTCAGGTGTTAGAAGTAAAACCCTTGTGTGCTACATTTACTAGACATGTAAATACGGAAGAAGGTGGCCGCTTGCGGCATTCGTAGGCTGACCATATTGCCGCTTTAAGAAGGACCCATATGAAAAATACATATGTCAGGGTTCTTATACAAAACATTTCTTTAAACAGCCCTGACATATGTATTTTTCATATGTGTCCCTTTTTAAAGCGGCAATATGGTCAGCCTAGGCATTCGGTTCTTTTCGGATTTCTTCTTGTGACAGTGCAATACACTAAGATCTGCATTTGCACAGCTCTTTGTGTTTTGTACTTTCATAAGAAGAAATCCGTCTCTTAAATAAAGCAAAACGCTGCTGCCTAATTTCTAATTCTTCTGTGTTTTTTTTGTGTCAGAATCAAAGTCTTATATGTAATTAGAACACATTGATAACGATGATTTCCTACCTCTAAAATATTGCTCCTCCTACTCCATCAAAGAGGGTGGAATACATCAGGGAAGTGAAAATGAATGAGATTTTTGTTTTACCCTGCAACATAATACACATGCTTAGATCTGTGCAGGAACTCATTTACATTTGGTGCTAACTGGCCACAAGATAAATCTACACAACAATGTTTTCAAGGGGTGTATACCTGCATTGTTAAAGGCATATAAACCATTTATTATACATGCATATATCATGCAGCACAGTGCTAAAAGGGAGAGACTAGTCCAAATTAAATTTTCATGATTCAGATAGGGCATGCAATTTTAAACAACTTTCCAATTTACTTTTATCATCAAATTTGGTTTGTTCTCTTTGTATTCTTTTTTTGAAAGCTAAACCTAGGTAGACTCAAACTGATTTCCAAACAGTTGAAAACCGCCTCTTATCTCAGTGCATTCTGACTTTTTCACATTTCGTGCTACTACATGCATGTCATATAGATAAGTGTGCTCACTCCCATGGAATTATTAAGGAGTCAGCACTGATTGGTTAAAATTCATGTCTGTCAAAAGAACTTTAATAAGGGGACAGTCTACAAGGCTTAGCTACAAGGTAATCACTGAGGTAATAAGTGTATTAATATCACAGTTTTGGTTATACAAAACTGTGGAATGGGTAATAAAGGGATAATTTATCTTTTTAAACAGTAGCATTTTTCAAGTAGACTGTCTCTTTAAATGCTCATATAGGCTAACAAGGCCTAAATCATAACTTCAATGCCTAATAACTGCATCATTTGTAATTATATTTTTTAAAAAATCCAGTCAAATTGTGTGGAAAAGCATATTTAAGTTAAAACAGGGTTTACTTTGAAATGATCTTTATTTGCCACAAAGGCTATACAGACTTCAGTTTTACATTCATAAAATCTGCAGCTATTCAAGTTAAATACTGTAGTTATTCATTTGTTCCAAAATGCTAGAGTTACACAGCCCTGACCCTGCACTTCCTTATTGAAATACATTTTTGTGCGTGTTTCTCTAATGCATGCTAGTCACAGGCCAGAGACGGAAAGAGGCACATCTCAAGGCCTGCTAATTAAAGGAACTCTCTTTGAATGTGTTTCTGTCCTACTTGCTAAAACAGATCTGCCTAGGATTTCCAATGGTGAATATTTTAGCAGGAATGTAGCCTTTGTTACTATGAATAGTTCTGTGCAGATTAGCGGTATGCCAATTTCCTGTTGCCTTTCAGATCTGTTATTTGAGCCCCATTTGCTCCTGGCTCTTACACAATTGAAAACAATGGCTGACTTCATTCAGGATTCACTTCAGAGCTCTTTAGAAACAGTGGAAGTGGCTAAAACCCTACTTTACAGGTAATTAACAATAGATAATGTTTGCTCTGCATTTTTTTCCAGATCTGATAAAAGAAGTACACATACTACTTCTGATGCAGATACTGTGACTTTATGGATACAATAACTGCATTAGCACGAACAAGTGGCATTGGATATCTAGGACAAATATATGTCTGTTATATAGAATCCCAAATGGCTAATTTAGCACTGTGCTACCCCAGGGGGTTCCCATTGCATTGTCCTATTTGTACAAATTACAGTTGGCAACAAAGTTTAAGGTTTCAAAAACCAAAGGCACATTTATTAAACAAATTCTCATTATAAAATGACTTCATCATTATAAACTGTGTAGACTGAAAAGCAACAAAGATTAAATAGGATATTGGTTTGGTTACTTTAAAGGGATATTCAACAATAAATGCTAGATATAATGGTGCATTAAAAGAAATGTTTAGTCTGAGAAAAACACGTAGATGTATATTTAAAAAGTTTCATTAGCTGTTTAAATATTCACAAAATAAGTGTAAAGTTTTAGTGTCTATAAAACAATGGGAGCTGCCATGTAACTTAGGTTACCTTCTGGTCATAAATAGTTCATAAATAGGTCACTAGATTGTGCAGCCAATGGTTGAGAGGAATACAACAGTGTTCTGCACTTCCATTTCTAACAGGAACTGAAAAGCTCACAATTTCAGAATGGAATTACAGGAAAAGGGGACAAAATAAATTATTAAACTATATTGCAAAGGTTATACACACACACACACACACACACACACACACATATATATATATATATATATACACACACAATTTATCATTTTATATTACCATCTCAAAGTGTTTAATGTCCATTTAAAAACTAATCTGATTTCTTTGCGGCTTAAAATTTATAAATATAGCTCCTGCAACAAAATAAACCTAATTGAAAGTTTTTTTGTTTTTTTTTATATATATTTTTATTATTGCAGAGAGTTCAGGTTCACAACATATTAATAGTTACATGTACATAGTTCAAAATTAAATATAGTGATACAAGGTAAGATGTCTTCATGGCAGGTATTAAGTTGCCCATCACTGAGATCTATGATAGTAATACATTTAGTTACAACCTATGCTTAGCCCGCTCAGACATCAAAACTCTTCTTGCTTGATTAATACCCAAACTCTCTTATTTTAGCTTTTTCAAACTAAACAACAACAAAAAGAAAAAAACAAAAAAAAAAACAGCATATATGCTTCCAAGCAATGTATAAAATTACTGAGGCACACTTAATTATATCTTAACGATAACTGAGGTACTAGACCTAAAACAGATCTTTTAATTTTTTGAAACATTACTAACATCATTTCTCTATCAAAATCCTATTAAAAAAAAAAAAAAAAAAAAAAAAAGGGGAAACAAGGGAAAAAAAGGAAATAAAGATGTCCCCTCTACTCCTCCATCTCCTCCCACTCCCTCCCCTTATTAATACCATGCTACTGGAAAAATGTCACGTAAGATTAGACCTTCGAAGTAAGTGGATTTATGGAATAGTTTAGTAAGTATATATTGTGTGGGGAGAGGGTAAGACTTTATAATTTTTAGCCATTTGTTAAAGAAGCTTTGAATTTGTTTATCAGATGTACTGTATATATTGTATTGCTCAAACATAATTTGAGTTTTCACCGCGTTTAAGAATATACTGAAAAGAGGAGGTTTATTGTTTTTCCAGTTCTTCAAAATTAAGTTCCGAACTATAAGAATAACAGTGTTAACTAAATCATGGGATGCTACATCCGATACTAAAAACACTATGCTTCTTGGGTTGAGCACTAGATTCTCCTTTGTGTTTTTATTTAACCAATCATTTACCTTACACCATAATTGATTTATTTTCGGACAAAACCAAAAACAGTGGAGTAAGTCTGCTGCAGGAAAGTGACATTTATAACACTGTCCTTGCGTTTCTAGGGACCAGCATATAAGCCTTTTGGGTGAAATATAAGCATTATTAAGGAGTTTTAAATGAGATTCTTTCCAGGAGGAAAGAATACTTGTTCACCCACTTAATACTTCTGCTAATTGTTTCAACATCCAGCCCATCAAAATACTTGATCCAATATACTAGACATAGATCCAGAATTAACTGGCCCTGTTTTTCAAGCAAAATTTTATAAAGTAGTGAAATTTAATGATTCCCCTGACTGTATAGGTTAATATAATCGCCGAGTCTGTCATATTTCCCATGCCAAGGCCCCAGCTGTACTTTTTCCTGTATAAAATGCCGTATCTGAAGATAGGCATAAAAGGATTTGTTCGAAAGATTATACTGCATAGCTATACTCTCAAAGGTACGCACCCCAAGACCATCATCTAGTAGCTGTGCTATCAGAATTAGGCCCTTACTGGCCCACCCTCTAAATATTGCATTTTGGAGTCCAGGCTGGAACTCCGGGTTGCCTCTAATTGGGAGAAAAGAAGATAAATGAAAATTAATCTTAAGTTGACAGCAGAATTGCTGCCATGCTTTAACAACATTATATATACTGGTCAATATTTTAATTTTCTCAGGGAGTCACGTGTGAGGGCAGTGTAGGGCCACTATAATAGAGAAGGGCTTTATGAGATTTTCCTCTGATTTACTGTTTGTCAGATAATCGGAGGAAAGTAACCAATCTACTCCAAACCGTGCGAGAATAGCTATATTATATGACTTAATATCCGGTAGCGCTAGGCCTCCAAACTCCTTAGCTTGGCAAAGCTTTCTAATAGAGAGCATGTGTCTACCTTTATTCCAGATGAGATTCGCACAAGCTCGGTTAAATAGCTTAATAAATAACGGCAAATTATTCATAATATATAGTAATTGGGGAAAGAGTATAGATTTAATGAGCATAGTCTTAGCAGTTGCTGAGATTGGGAAAAGACTCCAACGATGAAATTTGGAGGTAATATTAGAGAAAAAAACAGTATAATTAAGTTTGTACCATAGCTTAGGATCCTTGTGCAATTGTATCCCTAAATATCTAAAACTTTCTACTTCTCTGAAGTTATGCTGCGTAAAGCTCTCCTTGTGTTTGTGAATCCATAATATCTCTGATTTAAGAGCATTCACCTTGTAGCCGGAGATTAGACTGAACTGTTCTAAAATTTTAAGTGCTTTAGGTATACTTCTTTTAGTGTCTTTAAGATATAATAGCAGATCATCGGCATAAAGCGAAAGAACACAGGATTGCAATCCAAACTTTATTCCCGACAGTTCCTGTCTAAGATAAATTGCCAAGGGTTCTATGGAGATATTGAACAGGAGAGGGGAGAGAGGGCATCCCTGTCGTGTCCCTTTTTCTAATTTAAAGTACGGAGTTTGGCTACCATTGATCAGAATAGACGAAATAGGAAAATTATATATAGATTTGACAAAGTGTATTATATTCCCAGAAAAGCCAAAGTTATACAAAGAATTATAAAGATGTTGCCATATAATAGAGTCAAGGGCCTTCTCAGCGTCAATCATCACCAAAGCAAAGTCCTGCTTGAAACTTTCTTTATCCCTGTGCAGTTTGTTCCAAAAGTATTCTAGAATCATGTATGTTCTACGAATATTTTTTGTAGGGGATCTACCTATCATAAAACCTGTTTGATCTGTATGGATAATTCCCTGTAGAACGTTTTTAAGTCTATTGGCAATGATATTAGTAAGTAATTTATAATCTACGTTTTAATAGAGAAATTGGTCTATATGAGCCCGGGTCTGTTGGCTCTTTATTCTTTTTAAGTAACAGAGTGATGACTGACGCTGAGAAGAATCTAGACATAGGCTTTTTTTTAATGAAATACTCGTTATACAACGTGGTCAGGGTGGGAGCTATCTCGTGTTTGAGCAATCTGTAAAATTCGACAGGTAGCTGGTCTGGACCTGGAGCCTTACCAAGTTTGGATTCTTATATAGCTTTAATGACTTCAGCTATTGTTATAGGGAGATTTAGTGTTTCAATCTCCTCAGAAGAGATTACTGGACATTTGATATTATTCCAGAACCTCATGTTATCCTCTACATCTATGGTTTTCCCTGCATAAATCTTTTGATAGAAGTTAAAAAATACACTCTTGATATCTTCTGATATAGTATAGTTCTTATCTCCAACTACAATCTGCTCAATCATATTGTTCTTCTTTCTAACTTTGTCAAGTCTGGCAAGATATTTAGTGGATTTACCATAATGACCAGAAAAAATGGCATTCATTCGCATTTCTTCATTGGACAATTTAGATTTTAGAAAAAGATCCCTATCTTGTCTAGCTAAATTATATTTATCCCATAAATGTTTTTGCGGAGTATTTACATATTTTCTATATGTGTTTGTGACAGTGTTTGCTAGTTGCAATTCACGTGCTTTGTACTTCTTTTTGGCTATAATCATATAGGCTTTAATCTGCCCTCTAAAAAAGGCCTTGGCGGCTTCCCAAAAAATTTCAGGTTTGTCTAAATAAAGACAGTTATCAGAACTATATTCTTGCCATTTATGTCGTAGCCAGTACTGGAATGGCATATTATTTATTAGTTGTTTCGGAAAGTAGAAATTATTTGTTACTCCTACCAAGGGGGGGCGAAATTCCATTTCCAGAGAAATTATAGCGTGGTCTGTGACCACAATCTCATTTATCTGAGCCTTAGTTCTAACTTTAAGAAGGGGACTAGAAATTAAAAAAAAATCTATCCGGGAAAAGGATCTATGGGATTTAGACTCGCACGTATATGTTTTGGTATCGGGATGTTGGATGCGCCAAATGTCATGAAGCTTACGAATTTTACAGATCTGACGGAATATACGATTTTTTTGGGGCGAAGGAGTGGATTGTTTAGGTGAAAATCTATCCAGAGCAGACATAGCCGTTAAGTTAAAATCGCCTGCCACTATGATCTTCTGGTCTAGGTCCGAAGATAATTTAATAATAACTTTGTCCCAAAAAACCTGGTCTACATTATTGGGCCCATAAATATTAGCGAGCACATATGCAACTCCAGCAATCTCTATATGTAAAATTATCCACCTGTCCTGTGGATCAATTTGAATGTTCTGGATGTTGTATTGTAAATTTTTATTAATGAGGAAAGCAACACCCCTCCTCCTCCTGTGGCAATCTGAGGCAATAACCTCTCCTATCCATTTACACCTGAATTTCTCCATCTCTACTTTCTTTAAGTGCGTCTCCTGCAACCAGACAACATCTGGTTTATATCTAGCGAGTTGCCTAATAATTATTTTCCTTTTGCTAGGAGTTGTTACTCCGCCAATATTCCAGGAAAGGTATTTAAGTTTATCTGCCATTATATTGTAATACTAAATGTAAAAATATCAAGTTATATCTTATCAACATTGGAGCACTGGAGGAGGTAGACAATAGAAGGGGGAGAAAGAAGGGAGGAGAGGACAAGAGAGAGGGAAAAAAAAAAAAAAAAAAAAAAGGGAAGGTATTAAAACAAAGAACAAAAATAATACTAAAAACACAAAAAACACACAGCAGCCCGTGGGCCCTCTGAGCTGTGGACCAACTACTAATATGAACTTTGCACAAACAGTTCAATACTTTTAGCCTCAACAGGTTAATAGAAACTTTGAAAAAAAAGGAAAGAGAGATCATGTAACTCATGTATATTTATAGTTTGGCAATTCAATGCCTAAAATGTTGTCAAGCTATTTTTTTATTTTTACAGAATTCCCTAGCTTCTATCGTATTACTCAAGATACATTTACCATCTTGTTCCTCAATTATAATTTTTGCCAGATAGACTAATCTGGCCTTTAGGCCAGCATTAATCAGTTTAGTGCAATATGGTGCTAACTCTTTTCTTTTAGAAGCCGTCTCACTAGAGTAGTCTTGAAATATTAATATTTTACTTTGACCAATATGTAAATTATCCATTTTTCTGTAGAATTTTAAGATATTCATCTTATCTTGGTAGTTAAGATATTTGACCATCACCGGTCTATTGTAATTTTTATCTCTAGTGGAGTCCCTAATTGGGCCCAATCTGTGTGCCCTTTCTACTGGCATTGGTAGATCTTTTTGTACAATTCCAACAGCTAGGGGGAGCAAAGTACTAGCAAAGTGAATTAAATCTAGATAATCCCCGTTATCGGGGAGACCAATTATTTTAATATTGTTTCGCCGCGAGCGATCTTCTAATTCATGTACTTTTGCTTGCAGCATTTTCAGCGTTTTGGTATTCTCCTCTATATCTTGTTCTTGCTTATATAATATATCCTCACTTGCCGATACCCTATTTTCTACCTCTACAAGTCAATTAGAGAATTGCTTAAGTTCTGACATTATATTAGTCATCTGAGTCTTTAACAACTAAAATTGCGGCAAAAAAAGGTCCGACATCTGGGTTACTAATGGTTGGGTATCTATTTTATTCAATATTGACTCACTAGCAGTATCTGTATGCACATCCAAAGTGCGTACTTTCTTATCTTTCTGTTTAGGAGGCATGCTTGGAGAGTTTGTTTTGATATTGGAAATATATTTGTCCATGTGCTTTTAATACAAGTGTGTGTGAGAAAAGAGATTAAAAAAAAAAAAAAAAAAAAGTGGCAAAGGGGAACCTGAGGAAAAAAAACAAAAAAAAACAAGAGGTTCCAATAATAAAGTGACAGGTGTAAGTAGTGCAGTGAAGGCGATTTATCTCCGCCCTTACATATAAATTATAAACGTGCAAGTGAGCTTAATAAATAAGAAGAAAAAAGTGAAAAATAAATTTTCCTAACCAAACATGTCAACAAACAGTATAACTCAATTATACTAGTGTGCAAAATTTAAAGAACCCAATCATATAGCCAAAACTCTCAATCAGCTCCTTTACTTTTAGCTGTTATTATCTAACAGTATACTCTCAAAGATATAATATAGAGTGCTGCAGAGGACTAATCAAACAACACCCAGTTAAATCTGCGACCAAGGGGGGTAATATCTGGGTTACTTACTAATTTATTACAGCTGAGTGTTGTAAAAAGGCTAATAATAATATAGTAATATATGGATCAGTATGCAAGATTTACATGAACAGTCTGTTAGCAACTTTCTGCAACCACGTTACAAATCCTCTCTAGGACCATATCAATCTTTACTGCATTAACATTTTAAAGAAATATATCCACAAATTGTTAATCATGCGATTACAGTAATATTAGCATTTCTGAGAATTGTTTGAAAAGAACATGATCTTGAAAAGTTCAGCACTTGTAGTCTCAAAGAAATACTGCAGAAAACTAGTCCTTTACATTTGTAGGGACCAAATATGCACCCCCTTTTTTTATTTTTTTCCTTTTCCCTTCCTTTGCCTTTCTTTCCTTTTGCTCTTCTTTCCCTTTTCTCCTCCCCTAGGTTTTTTTTCTTTTCTTAATGATTCCTTTCCCCTTCCCTTGCTCTGATTTACAGTAGAGAGCTTTTGGTGAGGGGTTTATACAGCAAAGCGTCTCTGAATATATATATTGAGGGCTTTTTATTTTCCTTTTACTTCCTCTCTTTATTTCCCTTATTTCTCCCTCTCAGCAACAGTCTCGTTTATAGGGACCTGGGTTTCTACTTACAGTCTGTCGGTCGGGTAGCACCCAGAAAGATAAAGCAATCAAGTGAATCACTGCTGCAGGAGAATTTTTTTTTTTTTTCCAGGTGTCCCCTCTGTGGTTTCCCAAGAATCTTTACCAGGTAGTTGTTAGGACTACGTCCGGGTACTCAGACTCCTGCAACCCGGGAGATCATGGAGGCGAGTTCTTCCACTTGATCCAAAAACAGGGCCACTGAGCTTGTCAGCTCCCTGCCTTGCAACTCTGGGTCAGAGGCAGCTTTGCAAACAGCGTCTTGATCCGTTGCCGGCAGTGGGCCTCCCAGCCAGTGGCCAAAAGTAAAAGCAGCAGTGCTGCGTGTCTGGCTCCAGCAACTGAGCCACTCAGCTTGTTCCGGTAAGTCCGTGCTG
The DNA here is from genome assembly GCF_027579735.1 of Bombina bombina. Taxonomy (NCBI): domain Eukaryota; kingdom Metazoa; phylum Chordata; class Amphibia; order Anura; family Bombinatoridae; genus Bombina; species Bombina bombina. The sequence continues at coordinate 1,029,378,812 of NC_069500.1, forward strand.
TGCACCTATACTCCGGGTGCAATAAGCCCTAGGCAGGCAGACAGCCTGCAACAACGGGCTGGCAAGCAGGGTTTCTGGTTGACTCGAGCTCCCAACGCCAGCACACAGCTCTCCTTGTGCAGCGTTAGCTCCTCCCACTGGAACCAGAACTAGGCGTCTCCTAATTGAAAGTTAATTTCAATAGTTAAAATATATAAATATCAAAGTTATAAATCATACAAGCATAGGATAATTGAAGGTGAATTTGCCAATTTATATCAATAATTCTTATTTAAAGGGACAGGAAACCCATAATTTTCTTTTATTGATTTGGACAGAACATACAATTTTCCAATTTATGTTATAAAATTTGCTTAATTCTCTTGTTATCCTTTGCCGAAGGAACAGCATTGCACTACTGGCAGCTAGCTGAACACATCTAGTCAGCAAATCACGAGAGATATAAACGTGTGCAGGCACCAATCAGCAGCTAGCTCCCACTAGTGTGGGGTATGTGCGTATTCTTTTTTCAACAAGGGATAACAAGAGAATGAATTACATTTGAAAATAGAAGTGAATTTAAAAGTGTCTTAAAATTACACGCTCTATCTGAATCATGCAAGTTTAATTTTGACTTTCCTATCCCTTTAATGAGAATAAAACTGGGTCGGAATTGGAGAAGTTAAAAGGACAGTATACACCAATTTTCATATAACTGCATGTAATAGACACTACTATAAAAAGATTAAATGCACAGATACTGATATAACAATCTAGTATAAAACTTTAAAAACTTACTTAGAAGCTCTCAGTTTAGCTCTGTTGAAAAGGTAGCTGGAAAGCCCACTGCAAGTGGGAAATAAGACCCTCCCCCTTCTTTTGCATACGAAAAGACACAAACAGGAGCAAGCTGGAGAAGGTAGCTGACGGTATTCTCATAAAACTTTGGGGCTTGGTTAGGAGTCTAAAAATCAGAGCAATGTTATTTAAAAATAAGCAAAACTATACATTTAAAAAAAAACCTTATGGGCTATATACATAGATCATCTGCAAAACATTTATGCAAAGAAAAAATGAGTGTATAATGTCCCTTTAATATAACAAATAGCTTTGCAAATATAATCAGAATTACAGTTACCATTTTATTTTAGACTCCTCACATGGTTTCATCATGCTCTCTGTTAAAGGGGCATTAAACACTAAATGCTAGATTTGACATATTCAATGCCAAGATTAGTTTGCGAATAATATGTAGATGTAATTTTTTAAATGATGGTAGTTATTTATATATTGAAGAATTAAGTGTTATGTTTTAGTTTCTATAAAGTAATGGGCATTGTCATGTAACCTTAGTTTAATTAATCATTTCTGCTGAGGACAATTAGGGACATATTTAAAATTCCCTGAAATGTATGAGTTTGCTCATTAATAACTGTCCCTAATTAGCTTAATCGGGGAAATAAGTCTTTTAGATGTAGGATAGCACCACCTATTACTGTACAGAAACTCAGAGGCATTGAAAAACCCACAATTTAAATTACAGGAAAAGGGGACAAAATAAATAAGGTATATTACAAAGAGTGTTCAATATCCTTTAAAGGGATATTAAATTCAAAACTTGACAGGGTGTACAATTTTAAAGGGTTATGAAACACAAAATACATTTTATAAGTATAGTATAGAGTTTAAGCCCCACCTCTTTCAAGTCATTGGTACCTCCATGCTGAAATCTAGCTTTCACTACATGCCAGTGCTGATGTTTGCACATGTGCAGTAATTCTCCAGATATCTGCAATGTAACCTAGGTTCCAAATTGAAGTAAAAATAATTTAAAAGGAAGGTGGTTCTCATGATAGCATGGTATATAAAAACAATGTGTATATATGAAGGGGACGGTTTTTTGAAAGTCCAGAGAGTGCAGATCTATAGCTTCTTTGTTCTTTGTGTGTGTATATATATATATATATATATATGTATATATATATAATTTATTTATTACTAAACATTTAATATTACATGCGTGCAAAACATGGAAAGGTCTGTCTGAGTAGAATCATAGACTATGATTAACCATGACTAGAGGGTGTGAAATGTTTCCGACTCTCCACAGACATAGAACTTTCCATGTTTTGCAAATATGGCATTTTAAATGTTTTGTAATATATATATATATATTGTTTTTATATACCACGCTATCCTGAGAATGACAGTCCTTTTTCAATTTTGACTGTTTGTGGTTACAATCCAAATGCTATGAGTGGTACTCCAAGTGACTTGTGTGTAGTGTCATTTTTTACTCTTCCTCCTGCTCTTCCGGCTTTACAGACGACACCTGGAGTGTGCCAAATAAGGTGACTAGCTCCATAATTAGAGGGAGGAGCATGAAATGTTTTTAGCGTCCCTTTAAATGTACATTGCAGCCCGTTAGAGGACTAGGGACCTGCACCACCCACAGGTTGGTTGCTTTTTATTGTTCTACAGTCTAAATAGGCTTCTTAAAGTAGGGCTATCAATAACAGCTGTGTAGCATTAATGGGCATTCAAAAGGAGAGTGGGGGTGAACGCTTCACCTGGGTTTAGGTTCTGTATATGTCAGTGGTATGATCCCAGGAAGAGGCAGAGCCCTTAACTCAGCCCCCATGCAGACTAAAGGGGCATGAGACCTTTCACTGGGGTCATCTAACTTGCCACCCCTCACTGATTAGTTCATGGGCAGTGTAAACATTGGCGTTTTCTAACCTGTTAGACACCAGTTTAAAATAATAAATGTGTGACGGATCTTAAAATGTGCCTCTGTCTTACCCTAAACAAAATTCTAAACCCATAAGAACCTGCTGTCCAACAGTAGAAATTTTTTTGGTGTTGGCGTTTTTTCACAGCCAATCCATCATGGCTGCTTTAACCCCTTTATGCTGGGGGAAAGTGTTTAAGATTGGAACAATTTTCCGATGTAAACACTTGCTTGAAAAACAAGATCATTGATGCAATCACATGATTTCAATGCCGGGATCAGATCATGGGGGACTCCTTACGATGCTAGACATGCCCCCAGTCAGATTTTCCATTGACTGAGAGGCAGTGGCGTATTTAGGCACTCAAAACTCTGCTTCGGTCATGTGATTGCTATTCTGGCGTGTTACGCTCCTACTCACCGGGAGCTCGGTCCTGCTTCTGGTTCCAAACTTCAATCTTCAAGTGAAAACACTGAACTCATGAAACTTAAAACTCAAATAACTTTTTTAATAAACTTATTTGAATTTTAAGTCTGGTGAGTCGGTCCATTGTTTTCACTTGAGGATTAACAAGAATATTATCTAACCTGAGAACAAGCCCGCCCCTTCAAATGCTTGTGCGGCTCTCAGCACGGCCCATCAGCCACTAGTGCCACTGCCAGTGCTGTGCTAGATGATTTAGTTGGGCGGTCAGCAAAATCTTGATATCTACATAGGGTGCAAAAAATGCTGCGTTAAGAGGTAGAGGGTGCAGGGCGCCAAAAAAGGTATGACGTTCCATGCCATCCTAACGGCATTAAAACCCAGCACTGTTAGGAGGGCATGAAATGTCCTAATTGCGTCTAGGTGTTAAATTTGCCTCTACTTTTTGTTTTGCTACAATACGAAAAGGCTATTTCATTCACGTAGCTGAGGGAATGGAGCTGTAGAAATGTATTTACATAAACCCCCCAAAAATGAATCCATGCTTCAGATACAGCATGCAATTTTAAACAACTTTCTAATTTACTTAAATCATCAAATTTACTTCATTCACTTGGTATTTTTTGTTAAAAGAGCAGTAATGCATTACTGGTAGTTAGCTGAACACATTGGGTGATCCAATGAATAGTGGCTGCTCCAAAGCCTACCTAGGTATGCTTTTCAATAAATGATACGAATTACAAAGCAAATTAAAAAAAAGAAGTAAATTAGAAAGTTGTTTAAAAATACATTCTCTGGGGTCAATTTATTAAGGTGCAGATTTACATAATAATAAATGAATTAGATATGAAAAAACAACAACAAAAAACAAAACATTGCAGTCACAGAAACTTTCTATTTAGCAATATGCAGTGAGACAAAGCGTTGTTTGATGTCAGAGTTTAAAACAGCACTTAAAGTACTTATAGAGATGCCACCTTTTAAATAAAAAAATAAAAATATAAAATGTGTTTATTTTTGAAGAAGGTAGGTTTCCTGGACTCATTTAGATATGAACACACATTATCAATGTTCTAGGTGTTTTGTTCTATTTAACACTTATGTTTCCTGTTTTCACCTCATGGAAACATGATCAGTCTAACGGTCTATTAATCATTTTGGAATTTTTGTGTCTTTCATTTGCTTTGCTACCACAATATTAACATATAATTCCAAAAACAATCACATTTAACTGTTTACAATTTTATTTGCATAATTTGTTTCCAGTAAGTAGTAATCTTACATGTATAGTGATGAGTACATTCAGAGCTATTCCTCCATCTTTTATCTCTTATCTCTAATCTTTCTTCAAACCCAAAACGTTTGTTCTCCACTTTCAATACTCTTCTCCGCCCTCCCCCACCTCCTAATACAACTTCTCTGTCAGCTCAAGACTTTGCCAGCCACTTCAATAACAAAACCGACTCCATCAGAAATAAAATCAGCTCTCAACATAATTCCTTTCTCTCACCCCCTCAAATGCTCTCAATCAACCACAACCCACATAACCTTAAACTTAGCTCATTCTCCCCTGTCACTGAGGAAGAAGTTTCGGCACTTATACTGCGCTCTCACCTCACTACCTGTCCCCTTGACCCTATCCCCTCACAGCTACTCCTCTCCCTCTCTGCTACCCTCACCCCTATACTCACACACACTTTCAACCTCTCCCTCAGCACCGGTATATTTCCCTCATCGCTGAAACATGCACTGGTCACACCTATCCTCAAAAAACCTTCCCTTGATCCTACCTCCCCATCCAACTACCGCCCTATTTCCCTCCTCCCTCTTGCATCAAAGCTTCTCGAAAAACTAGTTTATGCACGCCTATCTCATTTCCTTACAATAAACTCCCTCCTTGACCCACTGCAATCTGGATTTTGTCCCCATCACTCCACAGAGACAGCAATTGTTAAGGTTACCAACGACCTACTTACAGCAAAATCAAAAGGGGACTTCTCTATGCTTATCCTCCTTGATCTGTCCGCAGCCTTTGACACTGTTGACCACCCTCTTTTGCTCCAAACCCTCCAATCCTTTGGCATCTGTGACACAACCCTCTCGTGGCTCTCTTCCTACCTGTCAAACCGTACCTTTAGTGTAGCCTTCTCTGGGGCCTCCTCTGCCCCGTCACCACTTTCTGTCGGAGTACCGCAAGGCTCTGTCCTCGGTCCCCTTCTCTTCTCAATCTACACGTCATCACTAGGTTCCCTAATAAAGTTCCACGGTTTCCAATATCATTTGTATGCCGACGACACCCAAATCTACTTCTCTGCACCAGACCTATCTCCTTCCTTGATAAACCGTGTCACTAACTGTCTTTCTCACATCTCTAACTGGATGTCCTCTCACTACCTCAAGCTAAATCGCTCCAAAACTGAGCTCCTTATTTTCCCCCTTCCTCAAAACTCTCCACCCCCAATCTTTCTATAACTGTTGACAACTCCATCATTACCCCTACTCCGCACGCCGGATTTCTCGGAGTCACATTTGACTCAGATCTTTCTTTCACTCCTCACATTCAGTCCTTGGCTAAAGCCTGCCACTTCCACCTTAAAAACATCTCTAAAATTAGACACTTCCTTACACAAGACACAACTAAGATTTTAATCCACTCTCTCATTCTTTCCCGCCTTGATTACTGCAACTCTGTCCTCTCTGGTCTCCCCACCTGCAGCCTAGCTCCTTTACAATCCATAATGAATGCCTCTGCCAGACTCATCTTCCTTATACGTCGCCTCTAGGATCAAACACAAAATTCTCATTCTGACATACAAAGCCCTCAACTGCACTGCTCCCCCCTATATCTCAGACCTTGTCTCCAGATACTCTCCCTCCCGTCCCCTCTGCTCATGACCTCCTACTCTCCTCCTCTTTGTCACCTCATCACACTCCCGTTTACAGGACTTCTCCAGACTGGCTCCCATCTTGTGGAACTCTCTGCCTTGCTCCACAAGACTCTCTTCTAGTTTTAAAAGCTTCAAGTGCTCCCTAAAGACTCTACTGTTCAGGGATGCATACAACCTACACTAACCTTTCCTAATACCAGTTCCTCTCCTCCATTGCTATCCCCTGAACCCCCTTAGCATGTAAGCCTAAGAGTCCAGCTGTTTGTAGATCACCTTCTTAAGAGCTGACTACAACAGTGCAACTCTTGGCAGGGCCCTCTACCCATTTGATCCCTATAATTGTTTTTTTGTACTACCCCTTTGTTTATAGCGCTGCGGAATCTGTTGGCGCTCTACAAATAAACGATAATAATAATAATAATAATCTTTTGGTTGTTTTTGTAATGTGACTGACTGAGAACTAATGGTTCTTGAGGTGACCATTCATTTATAGTGGAAATGTAATGGATTATTACTCTTTATATGTTGCAATATTGCATGTAAAGGAACTATTGGCATTAAATAATAGACTATTATTGTGCTTTGGAAGTATGAATACATGATTTCCTTGCTTTAAAGGTTGAGTCCCATATAAAGAAATTAAACAGGGTTCATATTCCCCTCTTTAGTCACCACCTAGTGATGCCTTTGTGTGAAGGAAACATATGGCATTAAAGGGCCATGATTATGAAAAGAATTACATGCTCTAACAAATCAATATTTTATCAGTAATTTTATCAGTAGGACCCTGCAATGCTATGTTCCCACAAAGAAGCTAAACACATTGTTAAAATACCACTGGGAGCCACAGAGAACCGCTAGTCCCAAGTGAAAACTGCCAGTGAGACGATCAGCAGCAGTTGCACAGATGAGTCGTGTGATTACCACTGTTGATTTGGTCACCAGCCAGTTCTGTTCAGGACCAACAGTTCTCTGTGTCTCCTGGATGGTATTTTAACTATGACTTTAACACATTTGCAGGGGTTAAACACAGTATTGCACTGTTGCTAGTGAATTAGAGCATGTAATTGTTCCACTATAATGGCCATTTAAGGATATTAATGTAAAGGGATATAAAAGTTTAGTAGTATGCTAGGACTGTGCAGCTCCAATATACTTGTAACACAACATGTGCATTAAAAAGCCTTTTAAAATACTTTGACATCAACACCTTTTACACTTTCCTGGTGCAAATCTCACATAATACAGAACCACTAATTAGTATGTGTGCTTTGTGCACAACCTTTACTTACAAACACACAAGTGCATGGCTTGAAGTCTCTGAAATTGGCGCTAGGGATGTGTACAAGGTACTAATCTCACAGTGTATAAAAAAAATCTAAACCAGCTATAGTTTAAAATGGCTTGTGTTGTATTGTCTGATCAGGTAAAGATTAATGGGGCAGTATACACCAATTTTCATTTAACTGTAGTTATAGACACTACTATAAAGAATAATATGCACAGATACTGAAAAATCCAGTGTACAAGGTACTAATCTCACAGTGTATAAAAAAAAATCTAAACCAGCTATAGTTTAAAATGGCTTGTGTTGTATTGTCTGATCAGGTAAAGATTAATGGGGCAGTATACACCAATTTTCATTTTCATTTAACTGTAGTTATAGACACTACTATAAAGAATAATATGCACAGATACTGAAAAATCCAGTGTAAAACCTTTTAAAAACTTACTTAGAAGCTCCCAGTTTAGGACTCTTAATGAGATAAGCCCGGGACACCCACTGAAAGGGGCTGATAGCAGAACCACCCCTCCCCTCTCCCCTGCATATGAAAAGACTCAATAATAAAAAAGAAGCAGTCTGAAGTCTGTATACATCAGTATACATCTAAAACTTTGGAGCTTGGTTAGGAGCCTGAAAATCAGCACAATGTTATTTAAAAATAAGCAAAACCATACATTTTTACAAAAACACACCAAGATGGGCTATATAAATGGATAATCTACAAAACATTTATGCAAAGAAAAATCTAGCGTATAATGTCCCTTTAAATATAAATAAAACTAAATATGCATATGACACTGTGAATAAAGGGGGAGCACACATACATTCTGAAAAGATTCTCTCAACATCTGAATCTTAAAGGGATATTAAACAGTGCTCCTAAAAACATTAAAACAGCAAACAACTTACTAGAAATTGCCAGTGTAGCTACTGTCCTCAGGGTGATAAGAGAATAGACATGTTGGCAACTTAGGTTGTATTCTGCCTGTTCAGATCATGGGAAAATCCGACTCCCTGTTTATCTAGTCTATTCACTTAATACTTAGGGCTAGATTTATCAAGCCCCTACGGTAGCCCTACGGCAGCAAGTTCTCACAAGAACTTGCTCGCCGTGATATATCAAGCAGCGGTCACCAGACCGCTGCTTCCCTAAGCTATTCGCCACCTCTAAACTGGCGAAATTCAATCTCCTCGGTCGAGTACGACCGAGGAGATTGACAGCTCCTGCCCGCGCGTGATTGGCTGTGCGCGGGCAGGGGGAGGGATTGCATGCGAGTGCAAAATTGCGCTCGTGTGCAATGCCAAATACCTGCGGGTAATTTCGCCCCGCCACAGGCGAGCTGAGGCGTACAGGGGCGCGTATACGCGCCCCTGTACGCCTCAGCTATAATAAATCTAGCCCTAAACAAGCTCATTTTACTCTAGAAATGTTATGCCAGCAAGCTATAAATGCCTTCCTGTAGAGACCACATCCTCCTTGTAGGAATTAAGTAATGGACACTGAACAAATTAAGTTTAAAAATAAGAAATAAAAGATAAAATCCATTTTAAAATGATGAATACTACATATTACAATGTCTTCTATCAAGTATAAGCCACTGCTTAGTGCTTTTTTAATACAACAATGAAACTGACTTTAATATCCCTTTAAAGAGCATTATGTAGAAAATACTTGGTTCACTTGTGGACTGAGTGAATATTTGAACGAGTAGAGTATAGAGATCAAGGAATATAGAAAAGGAAATTAATTTAGAACTTTATCTAGGGAATAGGAAATTAAGAGATTAAACAAAAAAATGTTACATACTGAACATTGAAATTAATAGGGAAACAACAGAGGGATTATCAGTAGGAAAGCAGAGGCTGATTGAGTTTACCCTAATTATGTTTTTGTGCAGTAGCAATCCCTATAGATTAAAGGAAGAAAATACTGCTATGCATCAATGACTATGGGCAAGGGATTACAGTAATCCAGACAACCTGGGATGAGAGCATGCATACGCACTGTAAAAGTAAGAAGTGTGTGGAGACATAGGGGCCTATTTATCAAATGTCTGTCCGACATGATCCGATCAGCGGATCATGTCCGACAAACAACCCTGAATGCGAACAGCATTACGCTCTCCGCATTAAGCATTCCACCTGGTGCAACGCCGCCCCCTGCAGATTTATGGCCAATCGGCCGCTAGCAGGGGGTGTCAATCAACCCGATAGTATTTGATCGGGTTGATTTCTGTCGATCGATGTCCGCCTCCTCAGAGCAGACAGACAGGTTATGGAGCAGCGGTCTTTAGAAACACAGGGCCTAAATAAATAGGCCCCATAATATGTTTTGAGAGTGGATGTAATATGAAAGCCAAATAATTCACAGCTATAATCCAAAACAGGATTAACAACCATTGTTGTTACAAGCAGAATAGATTGATGACAATTACAGTGGCAATATAGTTCAGGCGTCATTAACCTTTTAGTGGTGTACTGAACTAATTCCATAAAATGACCCAGAATGTCAGCCCTATTTTTCTTACTATACTTAAAAATTAATGAAGAATAGTTAAAGTGGCAGTGTACTTGAAAATGTTTATTTAAAAAATATATAGATAATCCATTTATTACACATTCCCTATTTTTGCATAACCAACACAGTTATATTAATATACCTTTTACTACTTTGATTACCTTGTATCTAGTCTCTGCAGGCTGCTCCTTATATCAGTTCTTTTAAAAGACTTGCATTTGAGCCAATCAGTGCTTACTTATAAATAACTCCAAGGAAGTTAGCACAATGTTATCTATATGGCACACATGAGCTAGTGTTGTCTAGCTGGGAAAACTGTCAAAATGCACTGAAATAAGAGGTGGCCTTCAAGGGTTTAGAAATTTGCATATGAGCCTACCTGGGTTTAGCTTTCAACAAAGAATACCAAGAGAAAAAAGCAAATTTGATGATAAAAGTAAGTTGGAAAGTTATTTAAAGTTGCATGCCTTATCTGAATCCTGAAAGTTTAATTTTGACTAGCCTGTCCCTTTAAAGAACAAATACCAGATCAGGCCCCTGGCGCTGCAGCCCCACCCCTCCATCCCATACACATGGATAGTCCTGACTTTGAAGTCTTGTACCTTAATATCTCCTTGCAGTTGTATACTGCTTTGGTTTCCCCTGTGCAAAATGAGCTGTCTCTCAAGCACCATGTGTGTGGATCGTTGAGGTGGACTGAAGAGGAGAATAGCTCAGGGCCTGGCTGCCACACAGTCTGAGAGCCAGGTAGAATTTTTTTTTATAATTAAAGGACCAACAAATGTATCACTCCTTTGTGAAGCATTCCATAAGTAGTACCATAAGAACCGTTCCATGTTCCACACATGGCCCTAGTACCATAGTTTGTTGACCCCTGCTATAGTCTAATGTATTTTGCACATAATCTGTGTGTTTCGTCAGAGCTAAATCAAGAAAACTTTTAGTAGTAGAAATTCTACTATTAAAACAAACATATGATATATTAACAAGCCTGAATGCAAAATGGAAAGAAAATATTTACTTCTTTAGGAATTAGTAATGTGCTGTTACGGTAGGAGCAAGAGAATCCTTATATTTTATACTTCATATTCACATCTTATCATAGTCTCCCCCATTACAAACTACTTACGTCAGTGTTGTCCAACCTAAGGCATGGAGGGGTCACAATGAGGCCTATCTGCTTCTGGCTTTCTACTACCCCAACACCCACTGCTTCATCACCTCATCTCAGTTGCAACAAAAAGAGAACTTGCCCTCTATTCGGTTAGCTCATTTTTGTCCTCCTATTGTGATTTGTCATAAATGTTTCTGTCATTGTTTTTATAAGTTTAGGGGTCACAAAAACCAGTTCCTCAGTGGTCACACTACATACTACACATAAACTACACCCACACTCTGCACTTACACACTACACATACACACAGTACATGAACACTCACAATAGACACACATACATTTTGCAATAGAAATTCTAGGACAACATACATGTTAATGTCAGAGTTTAAGTTCCCAATCAAACTTTAACCCCTTAATGACCACAGCACTTTTCCATTTTCTGTCCGTTTGGGACCAAGGCTATTTTTACATTTTTGCGGTGTTTGTGTTTAGCTGTAATTTTCTTCTTACTCATTTACTGTACCCACACATATTATATACCGTTTTTCTCGCCATTAAATGGACTTTCTAAAGATACCATTATTTTCATCATATCTTATAATTTACTATAAAAAAAATGATAAAATATGAGGAAAAATGGAAAAAAACACACTTTTTCTAACTTTGACCCCCAAAATCTGTTACATATCTAAAACCACCAAAAAACACCCATGCTAAATAGTTTCTAAATTTTGTCCTGAGTTTAGAAATACCCAATGTTTACATGTTCTTTGCTTTTTTTGCAAGTTATAGGGCCATAAACACAAGTAGCACTTTGCTATTTCCAAACCATTTTTTTCCAAAATTAGCGCTAGTTACATTAGAACACTAATATCTTTCAGGAATCCCTGAATATCCCTTGACATGTACATATATTTTTTTAGTAGACATCCCAAAGTATTGATCTAGGCCAATTTTGGTATATTTCATAGCACCATTTCACCGCCAAATGCGATCAAATACAAAAAATCGTTCACTTTTTCACAAATTTTTTCACAAACTTTCGGTTTCTCACTGAAATTATTTACAAACAACTTGTGCAATTATGGCATAAATGGTTGTAAATTCTTCTCTGGGATCCCCTTTGTTCAGAAATAGCAGACATATGTGACTTTGGCGTTGCTTTTTGGTAATTAGAAGGCCGCTAAATGCCACTGCGCACCACAAGTGTATTATGCCCAGCAGTTAAGGGGTTAATTAGGGAGCTTTTAGGGAGCTTGTAGGGTTAATTTTAGCTTTAGTGTAGTAGACAACCCCAAGTATTGATCTAGGCATATTTTGGTATATTTCATGCCACCATTTCACCGCCAAATGCGATCAAATTAAAAAAAACGTTAAATTTTTCACAATTTTAGGTTTCTCACTGAAATCATTTACAAACAGCTTGTGCAATTATGGCACAAATGGTTTTAAATGCTTGTCTGGGATCCCCTTTGTTCAGAAATAGCAGACATATATGACTTTGGCGTTGCTTTCTGGTAATTAGAAGGCCGCTAAATCCTGCTGCGCCTCACACGTGTATTATAGCTAGCAGTGAAGGGGTTAATTAGGGAGTTTGTAGGGAGCTTGCAGGGTTAATTTTAGCTTTAGTGTAGAGATCAGCCTCCCATCTGACACATCCCACCCCCTGATCCCTCCCAAACAGCTCCCTTCCCTCCCCCACCCCACAATTGTCCCCGCCATCTTAAGTACTGTCAGAAAGTCTGCCAGTACTAAAATAAAAGGGTTTTAAAAAAATAAATAATTTTTTTAGCATATTTACATATGCTACTGTGTAGGATCCCCCCCTTAGCCCCCAACCTCCCTGATCCCCCCCAAAACCGCTCTCTAACCCTCCCCTCAGCCTTATTGGGGGCCATCTTGGGTACTGGCAGCTGTCTGCCAGTACCCAGTTTGCAATAAAAAGTGCTTTTTTTTGTTTTTTGTTTTTTCTGTAGCGTAGCTTCCCCCCCCCCCACACACACACAGACAAACCCCCACCACCTTGCTGATCGTTTTTTTTTTACCATTTAGACATTTTTTTTACATTTTTTATTACATCATTTTATGTAGTGTAGCGGTTCCCACCCGCTCCCTCCCCGTGCACGCGCCCGCCCCCACCCTCCCGTGCACGTGCGCGCGCCCGTGCGCGCCCCCAGCCGCCCACGATCCCGCCCCCCTTCACATCACCAGGGCCATCGATGGCCGCCACCCGCCTCCCGGTCAGGCTCCCACCCACCAACGCAGAAAGCCACCGATCTCCGGTGCAGAGAGGGCCACAGAGTGGCTCTCTCTGCACCGGATGGCTTAAAAGGGTTATTGCAGGATGCCTCCATATCGAGGCATCACTGCAATAACCAGAAAGCATCTGGAAGCGAGCAGGATCGCTTCCAGCTGCTTTCCACACTGAGGACGTGCAGGGTACGTCCTCAGGCGTTAACTGCCTTTTTTTTGAGGACGTACCCTGCACGTCCTTGGTCGTTAAGGGGTTAAGAAACATGAACATTTCTAAATGTACCTACCCATGTAATTTAAATAATGTAATATAATATTATATTGTTTGGTGTTGGGGGTTAGTTCATAATTTCCATGCTTTTTGATTAGAAACTTACATTAAGGTAAATTTATATTGCTTCTTATATCTAAGCATAAGCACCAGCTCGATATACTATTTTGATGCCAATTATGTAGACAAAAAGTTGCTCCTGCTGCTTGTTGCAACTAATATTATTATGTTCAGGACATTTTTTTGCCCCCCGTCCCCCAACAGAAACATTTTGTAGTGTATATACAGAGCAAACAACAGCAAAGTTGAATAAAAATCCCTATTTTTTTATAAAAGTAATTTTAATTTAACCCTTAACTATCTAATTAATACATATGCACCTTTTTTTTCTTTAAGATTTTATGAAACTGTATCCTGTATCTTCTTACATTTTATAGCTTGTTGACGTTTACACAGGATAGTTAAATATTTTCTTAGACTTTGTATATTGAATACTAGAAACCATCTGTTCATTCAAGTTATCTTAAGTGATCGACTTTTATTCTCATCATAAAATGTTAACTATTAGACATAAATCCACATTTCTCTAAACCTCCAATAATACTTTTATGTTCCACTGACAAATATTTAGTGGAGAAATTTGTTAGTGACAGAAAATGTTATTTTTATGCATAGAAAAGTATTGATACAGTGCAGTGCTCCCATACGTCCCACAGTTCACAGGATCATCACAATTTAAGAGCTTTGCCCACTGCGCCTCCTTGTTTCTCTTTTTACGTTTCTGTTTCTGTTAAGAAAACCTATAATTATCCATTCTTTCCCTGGAACATCTAGACCTAACTCAGGAATTTGTAGAACCCACATAGGTTGTCTAAACCCCACCACAGACTTCATCCTCAAATAGCTTAGCTCCAACCCTCAGGTTACTTGGTCCCACAACGGGACCATCCATAGTCTGCCAATTTGTGCCTGGATTTTTATCTTAACATATTGTTGTGTGCAGTAGGTTTAAATGTATATACTTAACTGTAATACGAACCTTCCCTCAATGCATATATTTTCGATACAGCTTCCTTGTGAGACTACTGTTGGAAGTCAAAAGTAGCACTGATAAAGTAGTCAGAATGAAATCACAAAGAATCATCTATACTAATTAGGCTTTGTTGTCCATGGTGGAACTGATTGCTGATATATGCAGTTTTAACTTCTTTATATTAGAGAAGCAGACAAGTTTAACATCTTGTATTAGAAAGGATAAAGTATAAAGCTGCCAGCCCCGGTTCTCCCAAACAGTGTATAGAAGCAGCAAGTGTTGATGATTTTGTGATGATTTTAATAAAAGGCTTATTTTAACTGCAATCTCGTGAGTATAACCAGTTTGTGCGCCTACCACTTTATCTGAAATCTGCTACACTATTGTGAGCTCTTTTATTTTGGAGGTGAAAGCAACAAGGTTGACTCAGAGGACGTGGGCAGCTTGGTTCCCTGGAGGTGACACAGCGCAGCCACTTTCAACACTTTCAAGTTTAACATCTTATATCATGTTATCATAGCCAACAAAACCAGTAAGCATTGAAATCACCTTATCAAATAACCTGGTAAAGGATAACATACAGTAGATCCCTTCAAGAAATTATAAAACTATACATTTTTAACAAGAAGGAACACAACTTTAATGATTTTAAACTTATCAATACAAATAATGTTTCCAGTAAGCCATGCACCAAGTGATGAGTGTAAATTCCAGCAAGATTTCAAAATCAGGTAGTGGCAGATAAACATAGCTCAGCATTTAAGTAGTTAAAAGGACAGTCTAGACCACTGGTTTTCAAACCTGCCCTCAGACCTCCCTAACAGTCCACATTTTTAGGATATCTGAACTGGAGCACAGGTGAAATAACCAACTGCTTAGTAAACCTAGTAATTTTACCTGCTCTCATCCAAGGTAATACTGAAAACCTGGCCTGTTGGGGAGGCCTGAGGACAGGTTTGAAAACCAGTGGTCTAGACCCAATAAATAATTGTTATTACTTATTGTTACATACCAGAGAAGCATCCTACAACTGGCCCCACATATATAAGCTTGTAAGAAGTACATGAAACATTTGAATAGTCATCTGCTGATTTGTGCGTATGCAAATTGAAAAATTTAACTGAAAAATATTAAACACACTGCTAAACTGTCACACAAGAAAACCGCTAACTGGACAAGAAGAAAGCAGCTGTGGGTGGAGCTTGGTGGCCATTTTCAGCTGCTAACAAACGATTATTTAAAAGTTTAATTTACTTCTTACACGCTTATAGATGTGGAAACCGTTGCAAGATGCTTGTCTGGTATGTAACAATAGGTAATAAAGAATATGTATTGGGTCTAGACTATCCCTTTAAGACCTTACCACATTTTAAACAAAACTTACAATTATAAAGCGCCCTTAGTGAGAAGAGAATGTAAAAGATAACAATTATGAATATATACTAAAAGAATGCAGGCTCGCGTTCACATTGCTGTAAACTTGCACTACCAGCGCACATTAGCGTGCGCTGGTATTACAAAGTAAAGGGCAAATATCGCTTTAGCTAAATTAAGAATAAACATAACAATGCCAAGTTATTAAAACTGCAACCCCAAATCACGAAGGCCGTAAATATTATAACATATTAAAGCATTAAGCTGCTCTAGAACGGGCAAAATCCTCACATAAGTGGGTGCAGTGTAATAAAACGTGAGTTATTGATCATGAAAATAATATAAAAAGTAACTTGTATGCATGGTTTCAACTTATTAAACTAAACTAAAGCAGGAACTATGGACTATATAAATCAGACTCTTACACTCCCCAGACTACCCTGGATTTTAATGTAGAAACCTCAAATTAACAATGATCTATATCAAGAACTACTAACAAGAATGTCCATTAAACAGCATTAAAGCGTGTAGCAGAAGAAACACTACTTGCCCCACAGTAATAGACAATCTAAGTCTGAGTTTATTGAGTGAAGAGGGAAGGTAGAACGTGATTATGTGCATGCAATCTCAATACTAGGAAAGGAGCCCAATCAATAACCAATGCTGCATGGTCACGTGAGCAAAAAGGGATTAATTGCATATTTGCGCAAGTTTGGTTTACCGCTCGTATTATAAGATGAAAGTAAATGTAATTACCGTGTCCAGAGCGCTGGTTAAAGGGATATTCCAGCCAAAACTGGAATCCACATGGATACGTTTCAGTTCTGAATAGAAGCATTTTTGTAATATACATGTTTTAGCAAAAATGCTTCTAACAAAAGCTATAGCTGTTTCAAAAGTGTATTTAAGTATGCACCGAGCATCAGCATTTTAAACACAGCGCTTTCTAAGGTGCTTGTATCATCTGGTAATTACTCAATTAGTTAATTGATGACATGATACAAGCCCCACTGGCACTCTGAACAGCTGTAGTGCTTATAGAATATCTAGCTATGCTTCACATGCATGTGCAGAGAAAAATGTTAACACAAAAACAATATCTTTTATCAGAAGCATTTTTGCCAATACATGTATATTGCAAATATGTTTCTATTCAAAGATGCAATAAATCTATGTGCATTTCAATTTTGACCGGAATATCCCTTTAATTGTTTTACGAAACAAAAAGTGTAACAAAACACATCAAAAATACACTGCAAAGTACAGTTACACTCATAATAACGCTATAACTGTAACAAAATTGCACACAAAAGTTATAAGGGGTCAAAGATATGAGGTTTCAGGGGTTAGAAAAAAAAGGCAGGCAAAGGGCTTTAACATAGAGATATATACATATACGTGTCTAAAGATGCTTATATGTGTGTATATGTGTATTTATATATGTGTATATATGTATTTAAATATATATACACATATAAACACATAAATACATATGTGTACATATATAGACATATCTATATAAGTGCATTGGAGGCGGAGTCCTTTACAGTCGAGTAGATGAAAACATGAAAAAGCATATTTATGCAATATTCATATTTAATAAAGTGTTATACTGTGTATTTACTGTGAATATTTCACATTCCAATGTTCTGCACATAGCAGAATATGTTCTAAATAGATATACCTATAGATATCTGTATATATCTATACCTATATATAAACATGTATACATATATGTGTATAGATCTATATTGTACCAAAATACCATCATATATATATATATATATATGTGTATTTATGAATAAATAGAACATATTCTGCTATGTGAAGAACATTGGAATGTGAAATATTAATATTTTCATGTCATGTTAGCACACTTGAGAATATGCGATTTGGTTTGCGCAAGAGTAGGGTGTTAGGTTTTCCCCCCATTTTTTTTGCTCCATTGACTTCTATGGGGGAATAGGTTATCTCGCTCGCAATATTCTAAGTTCAGCTATTTGCACGCATAGGGTCAGTACACAAACAAAAACTGTAATATGAGCGCTACCCGACTCCACTTGTACACTGGCCCTAAGTGCATAAACTGCACTGCTAGAAAAAAAAAACAATTAGAGGAGATAGCCAATTCCCCTATGCCCCAAATCAGATGATCTGGGTTTCAAATGAAAATGGGAGAGTAGGAGTAGCTCCCTGAGTGGCTACCCCCCCCCCCCCGGGATAATCATACATCTAATCCAATGGCAGATAAGATGGATAAGAAACTTGTCTTGATTGTGGCACATACCTCTTCATCGTTACTTCTGTCTGATGTCTGATGCGGGGGGGGGGGGGTAGCCACTCCATTGGTGACTGAGATGGATTCCGCTGATCCATAAATTCTAGAGCTGGCTCATTATACGTATCAACACCAATCAACATATCAACACTAATCAATACCCAACAACTTTCACCCATTTAATTTGTTTCCAATGATCCATTTTACATGCTGGAGTGTATTAAATTGTTTACAAGTAGCTTCTTAGCCTTTATATTGGCATTTGAAATAGCTGATTTAGCCTGTAGTATCCCTACCTATACTGAAAGTGACTATACATAGGTATAGGCTATTGAGAAACTATGTAAACACAGCCAGCAGAAGAAATTACACTCACAGCGGGAGGTGGAAGAGATAATGTTCTAAAATGTTAATTTTCTATTCTTCTTTCTAAGTATTGTACAGAGACAGAGATAAGAAAGGGAAGCATTTGAGTGATAAGATAACAAGATCTGATCTGTCAGCAAGCCAAGCTTACTTTGATGGGCTGTGTTTTCATAAAGCAAATACAGATATTTATTTTGCAAAGAGAAACATAAATTAGCAATTTCTCATACATTTTATATGGTGCAGCTGGTATAACAAGTCACTTGTGACACATTCAGGGAAAAACAATTTTATAGTGAACTGTCCCTTTAAGTTCAAGTGGCATTCAAGAACTCAAGAGGCTTTTCCGTCCATTGCATCTGTCATTTGGATAGGTAAATATATGCCGGTGTTCGATCAGATTCTGCTCCTTTGTCTGAATCTGCTCCCTCTGACTGCGCATGCTCTGTATGACGTAATCACACTCTACATATGTTAAATAGGAATGTGTGGAATGTGATTATGTCAATCAGCAACATGAGCAGTCAGAGGGAGCAGATTCTGACTTGGAAGCTGTAGTGTTGGATTTTGCTGCCCAAACAAATCCTCGCATGCGCTGTTAGATCGCTTGTCACGGTGAGGACGATAAATGCTACACTGCATGGGGTTAAATAGAAGCGATGTGTGGATGAAGCCTGGAATGAGCGAAGGGGGAGAGAGAATATGTGTAACCTCAGCCAGTATATAACAACATTAGGCGAAGACTCAGGGAGGAGACAGAAATTTAATGTGACATGAAAGTGAGAATACAGGGAGTGCAGAATTATTAGGCAAATTAGTATTTTGACCACATCATCCTCTTTATGCATGTTGTCTTACTCCAAGCTGTATAGGCTCGAAAGCCTACTACCAATTAAGCATATTAGGTGATGTGCATCTCTGTAATGAGAAGGGGTGTGGTCTAATGACATCAACACCCTATATCAGGTATGCATAATTATTAGGCAACTTCCTTTCCTTTGGCAAAATGGGTCAAAAGAAGGACTTGACAGGCTCAGAAAAGTCAAAAATAGTGAGATATCTTGCAGAGGGATGCAGCACTCTTAAAATTGCAAAGCTTCTGAAGCGTGATCATCGAACAATCAAGCGTTTCATTAAAAATAGTCAACAGGGTCGCAAGAAGCGTGTGGAAAAACCAAGGAGCAAAATAACTGCCCATGAACTGAGAAAAGTCAAGAGTGCAGCTGCCAAGATGCCACTTGCCACCAGTTTGGCCATATTTCAGAGCTGCAACATCACTGGAGTGCCCAAAAGCACAAGGTGTGCAATACTCAGAGAAATGGCCAAGGTAAGAAAGGCTGAAAGACGACCACCACTGAACAAGACACACAAGCTGAAACGTCAAGACTGGGCCAAGAAATATCTCAAGACTGATTTTTCTAAGGTTTTATGGACTGATGAAATGAAAGTGAGTCTTGATGGGCCAGATGGATGGGCCCGTGGCTGGATTGGTAAAGGGCAGAGAGCTCCAGTCCGACTCAGACGCCAGCAAGGTGGAGGTGGAGTACTGGTTTGGGCTGGTATCATCAAAGATGAGCTTGTGGGGCCTTTTCGGGTTGAGGATGGAGTCAAGCTCAACTCCCAGTCCTACTGCCAGTTTCTGGAAGACACCTTCTTCAAGCAGTGGTACAGGAAGAAGTCTGCATCCTTCAAGAAAAACATGATTTTCATGCAGGACAATGCTCCATCACACGCGTCCAAGTACTCCACAGCGTGGCTGGCAAGAAAGGGTATAAAAGAAGAAAATCTAATGACATGGCCTCCTTGTTCACCTGATCTGAACCCCATTGAGAACCTGTGGTCCATCATCAAATGTGAGATTTACAAGGAGGGAAAACAGTACACCTCTCTGAACAGTGTCTGGGAGGCTGTGGTTGCTGCTGCACGCAATGTTGATGGTGAACAGAGCATGCGCAGTCAGAGGGAGCAGATTCTGACAAAGGAGCAGAATCTGATAGAACCCCGGCTCCCTTCTTTGTGGGGAGAATATCCAGCATACACACTCCTCCGATCCTCTTCTCATGGAGAACACATGCCTGTTTGCTGTATTTCCATTCCCCACCCACTGCCGTCTCGCCTATTGTTAGCCTGTGAAATTGCTTCCCAA